>NC_052161.1:60661282-60800972 GCF_902713615.1 Scyliorhinus canicula | reverse complement strand
GGGCCATTGCGGCCTGACAGATGTTAACCACTCCTGGCTGAGCTCTGAAATCCATGTCTGTCGGGCGAAAGAGGCGGACATGTTAGCATGGTGAGTATTCCAGTGCCCATTCCGGTACACGGGGTGACACGGTGGCCCTGGAGCTCACTGCAGCCTCTGCTGACGTGTTCCCCCTCCTCCACACCCCTCCCAATCCCACCTCCACCCTGGCTGTCCCCCCAACACTTTCCTTCTGCGCCACTGCATCCCTCGTCCCACTGGTGCCTTGCACCAGGGAGCCTGAAACCATGCCACCCATCCTGCTGGCAGTGCTAGTGCTACCAATGCCAATGATATCCACTACGTCCCATGTGGCCGCCCACCAGTGGAGTCTAATGTGGATGTCCTCTTGGGTGAGCCATGTGATACCCCGCCATCAGGGTGGTACCTGTTGTGGGAAGGTGTAGGGGGTCACCATGTGCCACTGGCCAGTTCCATGCATGATGGCATACATGCGGGCAGTCCCACAGATAGGGCCAAAGGTCACAGTGCATGCGTCCGCTGTTCGTGGTGCGCTCAGCTCTTCCCCTGCTCCTCTTGCAGATGGGTGTACATAGGAGTGAAACACTTGGTGGGCACTGGCTGTGCTGGACCACGCACATTCTGTTGATGGGTTGGCTGGGTCTCAGGTTCCCAGGAGAGTGGTCTGGGCAGGGGCGGGTGTGGCATCCAATTGGCTGGTTGCGCTATGCACATTTTAGGGACGCAGTGAGCAGTTAGTGGGGGTGCACAGCTAAATGGCTGGCTTGGGGGCAGGGGAAATGGCGGCTACCCCAGTCGCAGGGGAACGCCGTGACGCCACAGCCCTCTCCTGGTCAGCCCTGCTACTCCCACGCTCTGGTAGATGCACCTCAGCCAACGGCAGCACTGTCAGCCCACGATTGCAGTGTTGGCAACTTTTAGTACTTCCTCTCTGCTCCTCAGCAGCCCTGTCCCCGCTCTTCAATACCACAAGTCAATTGCGCTGTCGTCACCTCCGCTTGACGGGAGCAGAGAATCGCAGGAGGCCGGAGAGAACTGGGTCAAGATATGTTAACACTTGCTGTACACTTTACATGCCATGCTGGCATGGATCGCATTAATGTCACCAGTGAGGTACCAGAGCATAGCGGTCCTTTGGGTGCCCGACGCATCCCTGATTTTTCAATGATGCCCGATCCTCCGCCTGATTACAATTCTCAATTCCAACATCGATGAACAGAGAATCCACCCCATTGATTTTGAACACACCATTAACTCCATTTCCCAGTCACTAACTCCAGCTCTCTCTCTGATCACTGAATCAGGCTGTTTGCTCACACGGGTCCTATTTGACAGTGAATAAGATTCTGACCACATTTCTGTTCCATCACTCCATCACCTTCCAACATGATGCGAGGCCACTGCTGCCTCACTACATTTGCTGTTAAAACCCACATCGAGGATTTTATTACCTCCATACTGGACTATTCATGCCTTCCTGACCACCCTCAGATATTCCACACTCCATTAACTTGAGCTTATCCAATGGCCCGCTGCCCTGTCGTAACCGGCACCAAGTCCCTTTAATCTATCAAACCGTCACTTGCTCGTTTCATTTACCAGCTTCAGGCTCTCGTTTCACATTCAGGAAACAAATGATCGGTAATACAGTTGCTGATGTACATCAGGTGGAGGCAGGAACCGCCAGGCGAGACAGCTATCGGAGGTCTGCTGGATCCCAGGACTCAGCTGGGTCCCAGCCTAATGCTGACCTCTGGAAGTGGGTTACCCAGAGCTGATGGAGCTGATAGGAGCGGCCGGGACATTCAGAGGGCGATGTCAGAACTCAAGCAGATCCATAGCTGCTTGGAGGAGTCCCAGAGGCTACAGGCGCAGGAGATGGCGCCAGCAATGAGTGACACCAAGGCCAACACTGTTAGGGTGGTGACCACAGTGGAGAGTCTGGTGCACGACGTTGGCACCATGAGTGAAGGTGTCCAAGGCGTCGCGCAGTCGGTGACAGCCATGGCTGAGGGTCTCAGCAGTATGTCTGCCTCGCTGGGGATGTGACCCAGTACCAGCTGACCTTGATGAGGTTCTGCGGGACTTGTCCGCTTTCAAATGGAATGGCCGAGGCGCTGTGGGGCTTGTCCCAGTTGTAGGGGGCATTGCTGATGCTCTGCAGAGCATGTCCCAGTCACTGAGGAGCAGCGCTGAGGGCGTTGGCACGATGGTGCGAACCATAGGCAACCACCAGTGCTGGCAGAGCCAGATGAAGCAGGGGCAGCCGGGCATGAATCAGCTGCCCATCCATCCCAAGGTGAACCCAAGGGCCCTATGACACCGACCGGGAGGAGGGTGCTGAGTGCCAACCCGGACCCGTCCCATGGAGTGGTGACGGTGGCCACCAGCTCCCCTGAGTCCCACCTAATGAGGCCTCGTCTCAGCTTCAGCACACAGGACAGGCGGTATGTGCCATTGACAATGAGCTGGGGCCTTCTGGCCCCAGAGATTCCAGGGACGGTGGCCAGGGCATCGAGGGCCAAGGGACGAGGTAAGCAGTTGGCTGCCTCCATCTCTGGTTCCTGGGTACACACTTCCAGGCCCCTGCTCCCAGAGCATACGGCCGCATGTCAGGGACGTGTAATCCAGCGGATGTGGTCACATGTCGTTGACGTGTAATCCAGGGGATACGGTCACATGTCAGGGATGTGTAATCCTGGGAATATGAACAAATGTCAGGGACGTGGGGCTGGATTCTCCCACCCCGCCTGCCACAAGGATGCCACGTGCGAGCCCCATAGAACGGAGAACCCCATTGACTTCGGGCTGGATTCGCTGGTTACCGGGCGAACAAGGACGGAAAATCTCGCCCGTGTAATCCATGGCTATATGGTCACATGTTAGGGACGTGTAATCCAGGGGTTACGGACAAATGTCAGGGATGTGTAATCCAGGTTAATATGGTCACATGTCAGGGGCGTGTAATCCAGGGGATACGGTCAGTGGCGGTCTGGCCAGGGTGTCAGCTTGCCCGATGGCAAGTGGGCCCCTGATGAAGTGGGCCCCCTATATCAAATAAAAATGCAATAAAGAAACAAACACAGACAACTGTATTAGTAATAAAAAGGAATAAGAAAAAAAAGAGAACAGGACACATATAAGCAGTGCATGAAAAGGAACGAAGCAGGGGAGGTAGTGGAAGGATGTGGAATAGGGGGGCCCGGGTCGGGCATAATTAAGGAAATTCCATGTTTTCAGCAAGAGTTTGTGAATTTAAAGATAAAGTTACAATTCGTGATTTGAGATGGTCGGCAACTTCAAAGGATATCAAGCAGTAGTCTTGGTTCAGCCGGTACATCGGTCCGGGGCCCGGAGAGCCAAGAAGGGGCCCGTGAATCTCTGAAGGGCCCTTAAAAATTATAATTAATTAGATAAATAAATCTCCAACTCCCTTCCTGAGATTTGTATTCTAACTTAATAAAATATAATTGTTTTTAAAAAGAGCAATACCAAATAAAAATGCAATAAAGAAACAAACAAATAATCACTCAGTGTATGAAGGAACGAAGCAGTGTTAAACGGATGTGAAAAGGAGTGGAGGGGGGGGTGCTGGTTCTCCCGTGTCGGACATAGTTGGAAATCCACGTTTTCAGCAAGAGTGTGTGAATTTAAAGATAAAGTTACAGTTCGTGATTTGAGATGGTCGGCAACTTGAAAGGATATCAAGCAGTACATAGGGTCGTGAGGTCACCGAAAAGGAGAAGTGGTACCTTTGACCGTGAATCATGAGGTCAAAGATATTGAAGTGATAAGCCATGATCGGTAAACTCAAAGGGTTGCGACTTGTAACACTGCACTGGTATCAAACTGGACATGTTAACTTTGGTCGTGGGACCATTCTTAATGTCTTACTATAGTCGGACCAAACTTCTAAGTTTCAACAGTTGTCTCAGTTACTTTCTGGTGTGAACACTGGACAGTGGATTGTCTCCTCTTCTGAAGCTGCATAGGCCACAGTAGTATTGACTAATGAACATAGCCTATTGAAGTGTAAGTAAGTTATTTTATATTTTTTATCAAGTAGGGGTTTATCTGGCGTTCCTTCAAGTTATTCTTGCAATCATCAATATTCATTTTTCCCAATGTGGGCTATTTTTAATTAAGTTTTTATTTCAGGAATATTACCCCTACCAGCATGGAAAAGAAAAAGCATAAATCTGGGTCACTAAACGCAAAGAAGAAAAAGAAGCAGAAAGGAAGGAATCAGCCAAGTGATGCAGGCCTATTACAGAGTTTATAATACCAAAAGCACAATCCACATCAATATCCAGTTCTGCAACAAATAATCAAGAAGCAAGAACACTGCTCATGGTGATGATGCAATGACATGCGAGTTACAAGAACAGAGAAGAGCTACTTTGAATGTAGAGACAAATACAAGTGCATCCATTACTAATCAACCCAGGCCCAATATTTTCTTCTGGCTTCCTTGTTCCGGTATCTGTACTGCCTGTAGTTGCAAAATCTGAACACATAGCTTCAACTAGTGACAGGGAATCAGATATTCCTTCAAGCATAAAACTTGGTTTCTGAAGCACATCCTGTAAATGAACCTACGCAAGAAAATGAAAGATCAATTACTGGAATCTTCCAATATCCATCACGAGCAAAGCTAAAACAGATTTTTGCTGAACATTCACTTCAGCCACTTGATGATCTGCCATTTGATGCTCGTTTGTATGAGAGGAAAATTATGAATGACTCAGTCCCAAGAAAATGGCTAACATATAACAAAGAAAATAGATGCTTATATTGTTCATACTGCTTAGCCTTTGAGTTTCCCAACACTTGTAATCCATCACCCTTTGTACGTAGCTTTAGTGACTACAGGCGTATTAACCAGAGCTTGACTTTACACGAATCGACAACAACACATGTCAGAAATGTTCAGAAATATATCAGTGTGGTTAATGATGGCACCTTAGATAAATTTTTTGCAGCGTCACTAATTAAAAGGAAATAAGAAGTATTGAAGCAGAGAAGTATTGTCATGAGGATTATAGACATCATAAAGATGTTAGGCAAGCAAGCACTTCCTTTTCGAGGTCACAGAAATGAATCAGCCTACACTCCAGTAATTGATGCCAAAATATGACCCCATTATGGCAGCTCACATTTCTGCAGTGCAAAAGAAGTCTAAACAAAGAATCAAATGATTAGAGCAACAAGGAAAGGCTCAAAGTAAAGGCCGTGGTGGACTTGTTACATACCTGAGTAAAACAACTATAAACATGTTAATCAAGATTATGAAGAATATGATACAAGAAAGAATTAGTCATGAAGTTTCTCAAGCAAAATATTATTCTATTCAGGTTGATTCAACACAAGATAATTCATCCATCGATCAGTTTAGCATTATTATTTGGTATGTGCTTAAAGGTATTATCTGTGAGCGACTACTTTCAGTTGTGCCAAGTAATTATGGTACAGGACAGGGACTTTTTGATCTATTGATTGAAACATTACAGCATCTTAAAATTGACCCCCAAAAATGTTTATCTGATAGCACAGATGGCGCTGCAAGCTACCATGGCCAGTATAATGGTTTACAAAGTAAATTTGCTGATGTGGCTGATCAACATGTTCATATATGGTGCTATGCCCATGTCTTGAATTTGGTGACAACTGAAACAACAAAATGTTGTGTGCCTGCAGTTTATTTTTTCAATTTGCTCCAGAATATAGCAACTTTTGTGAAAGCATCATACAAGAGAATGGCTGTATGGATAGAAGTTGTTGGAAAACATCTTGGACAAGAAAAAATGAAACGATTAAAGCTAATTGGTGAGACCAGATGGTCAGGAACATCCAATGCAGCAACAACTATATTTGGACGTTTTGATGATGCCGCTGCCAATACTTTCGTAAATCTATTGATATGCTTATCAATGATACAAGATTCAGAAAAGTTTGATGCAAAACAAAACATGAAGCAAATGTTTTACTTCAAAGTCTTCTAAAGTTTGAAACCATATTGACATCATTTGCTTACTTGTATATATTTGAAACTACAACCCCGTTATCAAGTTATCTACAGACAAGTGGTTTAGATATGTTTACTGCATGGAGTTTGGTAGATTCAGCTACAACAAAGTTGAAGGAACAGACAAGAACATTTGATAACGTTCACAGCAAGGCTTTGGAATTTGTAAATAAATGTAATGACAGGATTTCACAGATAAATATGGATGAAAATCAAACATTGGAAATTGATGCGTTGGAAACAGCATTGCCAGTTAAGAGGCAGAGGAAAAAGAAAAGAATCGCAGATGAGCTTATTGATGATGAAAGAAATTCCTCAGATTCTCTAGCTGATTTTCGAGTAAATGTGTTTAACCTAATAATGGATCGCATTGTCCAGTCACTAGAATCACGCTTTGTACAACACAAACAGTTGTATAAAGATTTGTCCTGCAAATCTTGGACCCAGAAAAGTTTAAAACTATTGCAGAGAAGGGCCTTGAAGATGAAGCATTGGAAGGTATTATTAAGCTGTTTCCATAAACCAGCAAAGATCAAGTAATATTGGAATTGTTTTCTTTTGCTTCAAACTTTGATGTATTAAAGCTATTGCTTAATGATGGTGAGAATATGGATTCCAGTTGCAACAATTGTAAAATTTGCAGCACTTGCCCATCGTGTGTACTAAAAATTCTGGCATCCAACAGACTTCATGACAAGGAATATGATAACCTTTATGAACTTTATAAAGTCATCTGCACACTATCAGTTACTCAAGTCCAATGTGAGAGGACATTTTCAAAGCTAAAGATCATAAAGACAAGGTTAAGAAATTCGCTGTCTGAGGAGAATTTGGAATCATATGTGTTGCTATCCATTGAAAAGGAATTGTTGGATGAATTGGATGCAGAAGCAATTATTGGCAGATTCGCACAATCATCTAGCGAACACAAACGATTGCTCTTAATATAGTGGACTGCATGCAATGCTCTATTGTGCTTTTGAACTATCTGTTGAACTACCTATTTAAAAATATCAACCAATTACTTAAAATTTTAAAAAATAAATAAAAAATTCAATTATAACATTCTGTATTTACATTTGGTATCTACTGCCAGTAATATGTACAGTACATGTACATTGTCATTACTAAGAAATACACATTTTTTCCACAAAAATTTTAATTGTACCCTTTTTTCCATATGTATTTTTGGAAAATTTTATTTATTCGTTATGAAAATTAAATGATAGCATTGTAGTTGTGGGTGGGCCCCCTTTGTCTCCTGGCAACCAATATTTTTAGACCCAGTCCGCCACTGGATACGGTCACAGATGAGAGACATGTAATCCAGGGAGGGTACGGTAAAATGTCAGGGATGTGTAATGCAGAGGATACAGGAAGTCTCTTCAGGGCCAAGTGACTCTTTTCTGTACTAATCTGGCTTTCTGTGGTAAAGCACAGTGTGAATGTATTGGCAGCATTCCTTCCTGCTAGGACATGATGCGTCACAGCTACATTTTCCTGTTGCAGTTTCAATTCTCATTGAGGAAATGATTTGAAGCAATTCACTGCGGGAAAGCAAAACTGAGCTGGAAAACAACACAACAAATACTCTCCTCAATCACGTTCAAGAAGCTGAATTAAAACTGAGAAAGGAATTCAACACATTTTTCATTCGATCAGCACTATGAGGTAACGTTCACTGGAATCACTTTAGTCCTGGAATTTATCTGTAGACTGTTGAACAAGGAGCTGTTTTCAGGAATAAAATAGCAGACATTACAAAGCAGTTCAAACACAGAGAACTGGGATTTGTTTCCACTTTATTCTGGGGGTGTGAGCATTGCTGGCTGGGCCAGCATTGATTCCCCATCTCGAAATGCCCTTGAGAAGGTGGTGGTGAGCTCTGTGAACTGTGCAGTCTCTCTCATGTAGGTCCACCCACAGTGCTGTTAGGAAGAGAGTACAGAGTTTTGACTTGAAAACAGTGAAGGAACAGCAGTACAGTTCCCAGTCAGAATGATATGTATTGTTACTTACCAGTTATCAGCTCAAATCTGAATATTACCCAGGTCTTCCTAAGCGTGGGTACAGATTGTTTCAGTATCGCAGGAGATGCTGATTCCTTATCCTGAGGAATTAGAGAGTACTCTGCTGCAGCAAGACTGGTGATGGGCAGGTGATATGAGGCAAAATGATCCGGTTATGGTTCATATTAGGACTAATTCAAATAAAAATGTAATTTTGTTTCCATTCAGCTTCCATTGAAGGTTCAAAGTGAAATGTGAATTTTCTATTTGTATTCTGCAAATGCCCCAGGTCGTTTGCAGTCTTTGAAGAGAGAAAGTTTTACTTTGTGTCCAGAGTAACCTAGGAGGAGCTTATTAATGTAAAATGCTGATTTTCAGCATTTACGTTTGTACAGAATAAACGAAAGCAATCAGAGCTATAAATCACAGGGAGCGCACAGCGTGACCTGGGATGGACAGGAGTGAATGTTATATGGAATGTTGCCGAGGAGCGCCAGGTTGAAGTGGGGAGAAGGAAAAGTACTTTCTGAAATTAGAGACTGAGTGTGAGGGAGGGTCGGTTGGGGGGGGGGGGGGGGGGGGGGGGGGGGCGAGGGAGAGACAGGTGTAATAGTTTGAACTGAAAGCAGAAACCCACCATGAACCCAGTGAGGGGTTAAGAATGACAGCGAGGATTGAGGGGGGAAGGGAGAACATGAACAAGAGGCAGCTGGAGTAGAGAATGAGTTGGGATGTCCCGGGCCAATGAAGTGAATCGACAGGAATTGAACAGGAAGAGTTTGTATTGATGTGACATTTCACTACACTCCACAGGAATGTCCCAACGTGTTTCACTGTCAGTGAATTATTTTGACGTGAATTCACTGTTGTTTTGTGGGTAAATGTGCAACTCAGATTCCATGATGCAACTTGCATTTATATAGCACCAATAATGTGATAAATAGGCCAAAGGCATTTTGTATGAACGTGATCAGTGATTAATGAATTCAAAGGAAAAGAAGGAAGTACTTAGAGGGTTGACAAACATTTTTTGGTAGTGTATATGTGGGGGTAATTGTTAATGTGGGCATTCAGGGATTTAGGGTTTCACTGGGTTAAAGTCAGAGGGGTGAAATGGCGGATGGACAAGGTCAGAGTGAGATGAATGCAGAGCTCTCAGATAATTATAGTGCTCAAGCTGATAGAAAGGAGATCATGGAGGGACTGGACCACTCTGCTCCTACACCCCAGTTTAAAGTTCTCCCCGGATATTTGTTGCTTCTCTGCATAAATTTAGCACTAGGAACAGCACTAAGGTGAGACTTCACACTTAACTCGGATGGAGGTCCCACCTGAGAGAGCAGCCAGTCCATTGACAGGCCAGCAGCTCTGTAGACTCAGCAGTGTTAGGTTTGAGTGGAGCCAATGATGGGACTGCAGACAGCCTCAGTGAGGAGGAGCCTACAGAGCAGAATGAGATGGAGATGCACTGGGCAAAACCAATAGGAGATTGAGTACTTCAACCAGAGCTCCTCTTCATCCCTTTGAGCATTGAGGCAGTTGCGATTTACTGTACATTTTGAGAGAAGGTTAAATGTCCACCAGGTGGTACATCAACCAGCAGAAAGGAGACAAGTGTAAGAACAGACAAGGGTATGAAATAATTCCCTTTATTTTCCTGGGAGGTTTTTCTGAAATAATCTTTGTGTGACCAGAATTATCAGGGCATTGAGTCCCAGAGACAGGAACAGCTATAATTTAATAAAACCGGATGGAGGAGCTGGAAAACGGTTCAGTTAATCGAAGGTGGATTTTGATGATTTTGTTTCTCTTGCAGTAACAAAAAGGAGGATTTGTTGAAAGTGAAGCTTGATCAGCTTCAATGTCACTTCACGTGGGCTCCACAGAGAGATATCATTGACTTTGATGATATGAAGCAAAGATTGGAAGATTCAATTCAGACCGATGTGACATATAAAGCCAGGTCTTACAACCACCTTGCTTTTGTAAACTGTCTGCAAGGAAACTGTGAGGAGGCGATTCAAAACTTAAAGGAAGCTGAAAAGATTCTGATGGAGAATCATGAAGATCAATTTGATGAAAGAATCATCGTCACCTATGGAAACTATGCCTGGGTATATTATCACATGGGACAACTGACAGAGGCTCAGTCCTACCTCGACAAATTGGAGAGGATCTGTCAACAATTTCCTGATGCCTCTCGGTACACAGCAATGATACCTGAAGTATCCGGGGAGAAGGGTTGGTCACTGCTGACTTCTGCAGCTCAATATTATGAAGATGCAAAGGAATGTTTCAAAAACGCTCTGGAGGACGACCCAGATAACACAGAATGGAATCTCGGCTATGCGACTGCCCTGTCTCGTCTTGAAACATTTTCTGGAACTCCAGAGAATTGTGAACCCACTAAATCAATGAAGCAGTTTAGACGTGTTCTGGAGCTTGATCCAGATCACGGTGAAGCCATGGTGCTGTTAGCTCTAAAACTACAACAGTCTAATCAAAGTGAGGAAGCTATAGAATTAGTTGAAAAAGCGTTGCAGAAGTCCCCTAATCTCCCCTATGTGCATTGTTATGCCGCAAAATTTTACAGATTAAAAGGAGATATGGAAAAAGCGGTGAAGCTGTTGAAGAAAACATTGGAAATGACCCCACACTCTACGATCTTACACCATCAAATAGGTCTGTGTTACAGAAAGCAAGTATTGTCACTGATCAAAAATCCACGTAGCAAAAGACCTGGTGACCCTGCTTTTTAACAGAGAGCTGAACTGATTGAACTGTGTAAGGATCATTTTAAAAAGGCTTTTGAACCTCGCCCATTAACATTTATTAGGGCACAGCTGGATTATGCCAGAATCTGTTCATTAAATGAAGAATATGAAAATGTCGAGGAGACTTACAATAATCTACTGAAATTGGAAGGTATACGTCCTGAAAATAAGCAGGAAATATGTTTAGATGTTGGATTATTTGAACTGCAGGAGAAGAAATCAGAAGCAAACGCCATCATCCATTTCCTTGAAGGAATGAAAGTCGATTGCAACTCAAAGGAAAGGAAAAAGTGCCGTGATAACATGAAGTCAATAGTAGAAAGACAACTTAGCAGGAATCCGAAAAACAGCAAGGCCCATGGTGTTCTTGGCTTAATGCACCAACTGGATGGGAAGAAGCGCGAGGCTGTTGAAAGCTTTGAAAAAGCCTTGGAGTTGGACCCTGGCAATGAAGAATATCTAAGTGCTCTTTGTGAATTACGCCTTTCCATCTCGGTCAACAATGACTTTCCCAACTAACAGTGTGCCGAAAGATGAATTAACACTCTCTAATCCCTAGAGAGCTTCTGGTATTCACTTCACTTATATTCTGCTTAGGTTCTTTTCAATGGAGCACGTTACACATGTGTGTATAATTTGCAAATAATCTCATTGTAATTATTCTAAATCTCTGAGTTTCATTCAAGAACATTGACCCCACTGATGAACTATATAAATCATATTTGTTTCTGTCTCCCAAGATTTGTTGCTGAAAGAAGTAGAAGGAGGGAAGACTGAAGGGGATAAAAATAGGTTAAAATGGGTTAAAGAGAATAAAAAATAATGGTAGCAGGTATTGATTTTCCAAACACAGTTGCCAGTTGTACAATCAGAAGTGGAATGTTGAAATTGTCAATAAATTAAAGCATGGCTAAGATTTGATTTGTGTGGTTGATTAGTGTGAATACTGACTTTGTTTTTTTCTTTTTCGTTCATGGGCGTTGCAGGCTGGGCCAGCATTTATTACCCATCCCTAAATCCCCTTGAGGGGGTAGTTAAGGGTCAATCACATTGCTATGGGTTTGGAGTCACATGGAGGCCAGACCAGGTATGGACAGCAGATTTCCTTCCCCAAAGGACATTAATGAACCAGATGGATGTTTACGACAATCGACAATGGTTTCATTGTCATCCCTAGACCTTTAATTCTAGATTCTTATTCAATTCAAGTTTCACCATCTGCAGTGGTGGGATTTGAACCTGGGTCCACAGAACATTGCTGGATCATTTCTGACAGTCAGTAATGTTTACACTCTGTCACCATTTGGTGATCACATTTCATCTTGGCAACACGGAGTAACTTGTACACAACCTGCAAAGGGAGACTGCTGGCTGAAGGAAGACACAATAGGGGCAGGAAAAATATAAAAGAAGATGATCATTTATTACTGTTATGTTTTTGTTGTTAGCCACAAAGAGGAAAAGCAGTAGAGGTGCCACGCTCTAAGCTCAAAGTACCAGGTTCATTAAGAGATGTTGCTTCTACAGGGTAAAATGGTTAACTCTAAAAGCTTGCACAAACACACCACTGATATCACTACAGATTACATGACGCTCCATCAGCAGGCAGTATTATTTAAATATATAACCCACTGCCTCTTTACTCCTTTATTGCAAAACACTTGGGGAGTTTACAGGCGTATTTCTCCGTTGGCTGACACTGAAATCATGAAACGCGATTGGACAGAGAATCGGTTCCCATGCCGAAATCTACCACAGGCACCGATTTGACGCCAAATTGCAATTCTCCATCACCTTGACAGCAGCGTTAATGCGGTCCGGAACGCAGGTACAGTAAAGACGGTTTAGATATCATTAGCGGGCCCAACCCAGTATTCTCCGGGGCCTCCATGATTCTCTGCCTCCGATGGGCCAAATTCCCGATGGAGCGGTTCACTTGGGCTTTTAAAAATCTTGAAACCGTTGCCGTGCCTGATGTAAGGGAGAGAGAGGAGGTAGGACACAGAGAGGCCGACCGTAGGCTTCTGGGGTGGACACTGGCCAGGTTGGCTGGGGGGGGCTCTGACTGGGTCGGGAGGAGGAAGGGTGACCAGAGAATGCGTGGTGTGGCCAGGGTGGCCCCTCCCCATGGAACTGGGGTGGTGTCCAGTCACGGACTGCCACTGCTGCTCCCTGCAAGGCAGCTATCTTGCTGCGGGCGCCACTGACCACCCACCTTGGCCCCTGGTTCTATAGAGTGACACCGGCCATACGGGTGCCCCCACCCCTGCACCCCACCCTGCGCCAAATGCCGCCATCCATGGCCCGCTCAAGTGTGGGTGATGTTGGGAGGTAGGAGGGACAGTGAAACACATGGCATGGGGAACCGCAACTCAACAGGGTCTCACTTCCTTGCCCATGGCTGACCTCCAACCTGGCGACTTCCTTTTCCTCCAGGCCGCCATCCAGGGCCCTCTGTTCTGCCATGGTGAGGGGCCGCAGATCCTATGGTACCCTTCCAGTTTTCTCCCCCTACGGGGGGTTATGAGCGGCCTTCTCCTGGGGGGGAGGAAACAGAAAAGGACAGTGTTTGACAGTCTGACGCATGCACCCCAGGTGTTGGGTGGCTGGTGGCCTCAGTGGCCATGGCACCCAGCCATGGCGGCCGGTATGTGTGTAGGGTGGGGTGGGTGAGGTTACTTGTATGTGCGACATGGGTTACTGCCAGGGGCACCACGTAGCCTACTCACCATTGCCGTCCTGAGGAGGTTGTGCAGTTTTTTAAGCTCTGCTGGCCGTGTTGCCAGCTGCGCCCAGGCACGGCGGACGGTGACAGCTGGCAGCCACCCTCCAAGGCAGGGGTACAGGGTGAACCGCCTCTCTTCCATGGCATCCAGGAGGATCTCCAGGTTGCCATCTTTGTAATGGGGTGTCACTCTCCTCACTGCCATCTTGTTGGCTGGGATGGTGTGTGTGGAGTGAAGTGCGTACATGCAATTTTTCAGCCTCCCTAGTGTAAATCTCTGACCTGGCGAATCATGCACCGTTTCTCATTGTGATTGTGTTCCAGGTGGGGCTGGTGGTAGCCCCCCTTCACAGTAGCTGGATCGGTCCAGATTTGGCGATAGTTTTGCTGTCGTGGAACTCCACGAATCCTGCTCTGGCATCAACACTTAGTCTCAAAAGCGGAGAGCCCCACCGCCGTTCACTCGCTGGAGCTGAATTGCACCAGTTATACGATTCCCTTGCTGTACTAATGCAGGATGCAATTCAGTGTTCCAGGGAATGCCGCTATTGGTCAACTTGAGCAGACAGCCCGACAGCGGGTCCTTGTGGCCGGTCAACCCCCCCCCACCCCACACACACCCCCAACCCCCATCCACACCACCCAAATTAGCCCTGCCCCCACCCTACACTGTACAGCAGACCCCACCCCGAGATTGCTTGGGTGCTCCTCCTCTACCACCAAGTATGGGGGTGACCCGACCACCCACCCCAGGATCCTGTAATTGGGTACACACCCCGGGACCCCTGTAATGGGAAACCTCCCCCCAGGGAACACTCTAATCGGGGGATACCCTACAGGGACCCGGTGATAGAGATACCTCCCCACATCTCCTGTAATTGGCGTGACACATCCCAGGGACCCCCGGCTAATGGAAACCCCCTTTAATGACCGCCCCAGATACAGACCCCCCCTCTCCCCGTGAGAAGGGACCCCTGTCTAGAAGCTAGTGAGCAGCCAAGACGGGGCAGTGGGAAACGTTCATAGCTGTAATATTTACCTTGTCCATTCCACGTGTCTATTCCTCGAAGGAGAGCAGCTGTACCTGCGTCTGATACCTACGGATCCATTATGCTGCAAGCCATTCATTAGAACAGTGTTCTGTGATTGACAGCTTGTAACAAACAATCTGCAGCTTTGATCCAATCATATCCTGACACGCTTCAGTGGCCTAAGTGGTGAGACCCCATTGTTTTTTAAACATTGACCACATCGAAGAGAGGTAAGTGCAGTGAAATCACACGCATGAATGATTGGAATGAGTGCTTGGAAAAATTGCATTGGAAAATCTGCATATTAGAGTGATGGTAGTTAGTCCCACTCTAAAATGCAGCTCTCCTAACCTACCGAGGGCTGTGGATCTAACCCCGTTGCCTTGGAGTTCTTAGGCAAGCCTTGTGAGTACTGGTCCCCACAAACAGAGGGACAGATGGAACTGCACATGGTGGGGGGAGGGGCGGGGGGCAGGGGGGTTGTCTCCCTGGTGTCAGCCGGGTACTTGCGAGATTGGCACTGCCAAGGTGACGGCTGCTGCATTTTTCCCATGCCGGGATTGGGCCCAGACGTGCCCTACCGGTGCAGAGGAGCACCATGACCTCATTATAGGTGAATTGGGGCTTTGGTTGGGGGGGGGGGTGTCTGTGGGTCACGCTGGTGGGGGTCGAGAGATCTGTATTTAAAAATGGCATCCTGATATCCTTCTGCACTGGGGAATTCTGGCAAGCGAAGCTCCTCAGTGCTGGAAACGGGACTAAGGAAACCTCGGCGGCACATTCCCCAGTGAAGCCCCAGATTGCAACAAAGTCCTGATCGATAGCGTGGTCTTTCTTGGCACTACCAGCCGGGAAACACCCGGCTAAATGCGCTTGACACGGGACTGTTTTGCAATTCGGGTCGATCGCGCCCAATATATCCTTGCGAGTTGAACCAAATACTGGTTTATTTCTCATGGTGGTCTTTCACCCTCTGTATAAGCACTATTCAAGAAGAGAGTCATTATACATTACTATTAATAATGATGATAGAATGTACCTGTTTCCAATCAAGAGAGCTGTTTTTGAAGGAAAACCCAAAATATTGAACACACTATCCTTCCACAGATCTGTGCTGGACTTAAACAGCACAACAACTAACTAATATTTCTGCATTCCAACCCACTGACTCATTAGCATTTCCTGCCTGTCAGCATCTGTACCTGTCCCTGTTTTTATTCCTTTCTCTATAACATAGTGCACGGTAAGTAAGCTATTTATTCATGATTAAAATAAACCAACATAGTCCATGGAGAATCATCACCAAAGCTGGCTCTGTGTTTTAAAACAATTCAAAGATAATTCCAGAACAGAATTAAAAATATCTTGAGAATTTTTAATTTTTTTAATAAACAATTTTATTGAGGTAGTTTTTGGCTTGATAAACAGTTACAGACATCAACAGAAGAAGCAAAAAGGCAAAAGTGTGCAAACATCCACGTACTTTCAATACTTCCATCATAACATACCGCACAAGCCCGCTCCTCTCCCACCGGTACTACCCCATATTTTCCCTCCTACTCTATCTACCTACCCTCCCCCCCCCCCCCCCCCCCCCACCCCCCCACCCCCTGCTGACGCTCACTTTCCCGCAAAGAATGGTCAATAAATGGTTGCCACCTCCGGGCGAACCCCTGCATAGATCCCCTCAAAGCGAACTTAATTTTTTCCATACCCAGGAAACTCGCCATGTCCGCAAGCCACCACTCAGTCTTCGGGGGCTTTGAGTCCCTCCACGCCAATAGTATTCGACGCCGGGCTATCAGGGAAGCAAAGGCCAAAACATCGGCCTCTTTCCCCCCCTGGACCCCCGGGTCTTCTGAAACCCCAAAAATTGCCACCCCTGGACTCATCACCACCCTTTTTTTTAGCACCCGGGACATGACCCCCGCAAATCCCTCCCAGTACCCCCTCAGCTTAGGGCATGCCCAAAACGTGAACGTGGTTCGCTGGTCCTCCCGCGCACCTAGCGCATTTGTCCTCTATCCCGAAGAATTTGCACGGTGAACGACCTTAAATTGAATCAGCCCGAGCCAAGCACGTGTCGCGGTTGAATTTACCTTACTCAGGGCCTCTGCCCACAGCCCATCCTCCATTTCCCCGCCTAGCTCCTCCTCCCATTTAAGTTTCAGTTCCTCTGTCTGGGACCCTTCCTCCCTCATGAGCACCTTATAAATACCCGAGACTCTACCCTTCCCTTCTTCCCTCCTAGAGACTATTCTGCCTAGGATCTCCATTGGCGGGAGGCATGGGAAAGATGGGACCTGTCTACGAACAAAGTCCCACAACTGTAGGTACCTAAAATCATTTCCCCTTACCAACTCAAATTTCCCCTCCAAGCTCCTCAAACTCGCAAAGCTCCCTTCCAGGAACATATCACCCACCCTTCCCGCCCGCGCCCGCCGCC
This sequence comes from Scyliorhinus canicula, assembly GCF_902713615.1. NCBI lineage: Eukaryota > Metazoa > Chordata > Chondrichthyes > Carcharhiniformes > Scyliorhinidae > Scyliorhinus > Scyliorhinus canicula. The sequence goes on along the minus strand of NC_052161.1, from coordinate 60,783,941 downwards.
ATACTCGGAACCCCCACATCCATACTCCGGGGGCAAACCGATGGTTTGTTCGCAGATTGGCGCCCAGACAGACGCCCCATCTCCCCTACATGCCTCCTCCACTGGCCCATATCCGCAGGGGTCACCACCACTACCGAGCTGGTGGTGTACTTGGCCGGCGGTAGCGGTGGAGGTGCCGTGACCAGGGCTGCCAAGCTGGAGCCCCTGCACGAAGCCACCTCCACCCGCTCCCAAATAGACCCCGTACCCACCATCCACTTCCTTATCATAGCGATGTTGGCAGCCCAGTAATAATTAATCAGACTCGGCAAAGCCAGCCCTCCCTCGCTGCGGTTCCTCTCCAACAACCCCTTCTTCACCCGCGGGGATTTTCCCGCCCAGACCAAGCTCATGATCATCCCGTTACACTTTTGAAGAAGGACTGTGGGATAAAGATCGGGAGCACTGAAAATAAAGAGAAATCTAGGGAGGATTGTCATCTTTACCGTCTGCACCCTCCCTGCAGCGACAGCGGGAGTGCATCCCATCTCCAAAACTCTCCTTCATTTGCTCCACCACCCTGGCCAAATTTAACTTATGCAGCCTGCCCCAGTCTCGTGCCACCTGGATTCCCAAATACCGGAAATTTTCCTCAACCAGTCTAAACGGTAGCCCTCTCAATCTGTTCTCCTGGCCCCTTGCCTGGACCACAAACATTTCACTCTTGGCCGTATTTAATATGTATCCTGAGAACTGGCCGAACTTCCTCAGCATTCCCAGTATACTTCCCATCCCGGCCACTGGGTCCGACACGTACAGGAGCAGGTCGTCTGCGTAAAGAGAGACCCTATGTTCAACCCCGCCCCTCACCATCCCTTCCATCCCTCTGCGGCTCTCAGCGCAATCGCCAGCGGCTCTATGGCCAGCGCAAACAGAAGCGGGGAGAGCGGGCAGCCCTGTCTGGTCCCTCGGTACAACCAAAAATACTCCAACACTTCTCTGTTGGTCCTGATGCTGGCCCTCGGGGCCTGATATAATAATTTGATCCAATCCACCAATCCCTCCCGGAACCCAAACCGTCCGAGCACCTCCCATAGATAGTCCCACTCCACCCGGTTAAAGGCCTTCTCGGCATCCATTGCCGCCACTACCTCCACCTCCCTACCCACCGGGGGCATCATTATCACATTAAGTAATCTTCTCAGGTTGGCCGCCAGCTGCCTACCTTTCATGAACCCCGTTTGATCCTCCCCAATCACCTCCGGTACGCAGTCCTCCATTCTAACCGCCAGTACCTTTGCCAGGAGCTTGGCGTCTACATTAATCAGGGAGATTGGCCTGTAGGATCCGCACGCCTCCGGGTCTTTACCCCGCTTCAATATCAGTGATATAGTGGCATGTGACATTGTCGGTGGCAGGGTCCCTCTGTCCCTTGCCTCATTGAAAACCCTCGCCAAGACTGGGCCCACCAGCTCAGAGAACTTCCAATAGAACTCTACTGGGTATCCATCCGGCCCCGGGGACTTCCCCGACTGCATGGCCTTTAGGCCCCCCAATACCTCCTCCACTCTAATCGGGGCCCCAGCTCTTCCACTCGCGCGCCCCCCCCCCCCCCCCCCCCCCCCACCTACTGCTGGGAAGGTTAACCCGTCCAGAAACCTTTTCATCCCCTCCGGTTCTTCCGGTGGCTCCGAAGTATACAGCTTACGATAGAAGTCCCGGAATACCTTATTTAATTCTGTCGGGTCCTCCACTTTGCGCCCCCCCCCCCCCCCCCCCCCCGTCCCCCCGTCCCTCACTCTACCTATTTCCCTGGCCGCCTCCCTCCTCCTGAGTTGCTGTGCTAACAGACTGCTAGCCTTTTCCCCATGCTCGTACACCACTCCCCTCACCTTCCTAAGCTGTTCCATGGCCCTACTCGTGGATAGTGCCCCCAGTTCTGCCTGTAGTCTCTGCCTCTCCCTGAGTAAAACCTATCCGACCCATTTCCCTGACCAATCTATCCATCTCTGCCGGGTCTGCCTTGGCTCTGTGGGCCCCAATTGAAATCAGCTCCCCCCCGCACTACTGCCGTTAGCGCCTCCCACAGGGTCGCCGCTGAAACCCCCCTCCCCCGTGTCATTCACCTGCAGGTAATTTTGCATACATCTCCGAAGCTTCTCGCAGATCCCCTCCTCCGACAGCAGTCCCACGTCTAGCCTCCATTGCGGGCGTTGGTACCTCGCTCCCCCGAACTGCAGGTCCACCCAATGCGGGGCATGGTCTGAGATAGTAATTGCCGAGTATTCCGTGTTCTTTACCTCCCCTATACAATCCCTGCTTAGTACAAAGAAATCTATGCTAGAATATTCTTTATGGACATGCGAGTAAAACGAGTAGCCCCTTCCTGTTGGCTGTCTATCTCTCCAGGGGTCCACTGCCCCCATTTGCTCCATAAACCCTTTCAACTCCCTTGCCATTGCTGAGAGTCTACCCGTTCTGGGACACGACCGATCCAAAGTCGGGTCAAGGACCATGTTAAAGTCCCCTCCCATTATTAGCCTGCGAGAATCCAGGTCTGGGATCTTCCCCAGCACTCTTTTAATGAAGTCCACGTCATCCCAGTTCGGGGCATATATATTCACCAGCACCACTCTTCTCCCCTCCAGTCTGCCCTGTACCGTCAGGTATCTGCCCCCCCTGTCTGCGGATATACCCTCTGCCTCAAATTGCATGCGCTTGTTGATCATGATTGCCACCCCTCTGGACTTCGAGTCCAATTCCGAGTGGAAGACCTGGCTAATCCAGCCCTTCCTTAGCCTGGTCTGGTCAGACACTTTCAGATGCGTCTCCTGCAACATAATTACGTCCGCCCTCAGAGCCCGCAAGTGCACGAACACCCGCCTCTTAACCGGCCCATTAAGTCCCCTGACGTTCCAGGTGATCAGCCTGGTCGGGGGGCACAACCCACCCCCCCCACCACGCCGGTCAGCCATAGCCTTTCTCGGGCCGGCCCCCGGCCCGTGCGTTGCGCCATTCCTGGCCTGCCCTTTGGCTGCCTCCACCCTCGACCTCCTTTCCAGTGCCTATTTCAAGTCTCTCCCACGTCAGCAGAACACCCCCCCCTCCCCTCACCACATCCCCCGATACCCCCACCCCTGCCATCTACTGGCTGTGGCCTCCCCCCCACCTGACTCCCTTGACTAGCCAATCTGCTAGCACGGTGACTCAACACTCTGGCGCCTTCCTGTCTCATTCCCATTGTTTCCCCATCCTACTCCCCACTCCCCGGCACCCCCTCCCCCTCTCCAACCCACTGGGGCAAGCCTGCTCCAGTGTCCTCCGCGAGCTGCACAAAAAGTACAAATCAGCCCAAACAGGAAAAAACAGAAAAAAGAGGAAAAAGCACAAAAAAAACCCCCATGAGAAAAAAGAGAGACAAAAAAAAAGGTTAACCCCCCCAAACCAATGTCCATGAACAAAGGAAAGAGTCCCAAATGTTCCGCTTGGCCCCTTTGGCCCAGCAAACCGTTGAACAGCAGTCCAGGCCCATTCGGCGGACCTTCCCCCGACAATCCTCGGGCCCTAATTCGCGTCCTTGGGGCCTCCTTTCGGGACCAGCCCCTGGTCCCTCACAAAATCCATCGCTTCTTCGGGCTCGGAGAAGTAGTGGTGTTGACCCTGGTGCGTGACCCATAGGCGAGCTGGGAACAGCAGACCAAACTTCACGTACTTCTTGAACAGCACCTCCTTGACATTCTTAAAGGCTGCTCGCCGCCGAGCCACCTCTTGGCTTAGGTCCTGGTAAATGCGGATAACATTGTTGTTCCACGTGCTGCTCCTGGCGCTCTTTGCCCATCACAGCACCCGCTCCTTGTCCACGAACCTGTGGAACCTAATCACCATCGGGCGGGGGGGAGTCCGCCCGGCCGCCCCTGCCTTGCCTGCACTCTGTGTGCCCCCACCAGCTCCGGCGGTCGTGGAAAGGCTTCGGCCCCCATCAGCTGCATCAATAGGTCTGCTACAAACGCTGCGGCATCAGCTCCCTCAGCCCCCTCTGGGAGGCCGACCATCCTCAGGTTGTTCCTGCGGATTCTATTCTCCAGCTCCTCCACTCTGTCCAGCAGTCTTCTCTGCCGCTCTTTCAGGCCGTCAACTTCTAGCGCTGCAACCGTTTGCGCATCCGCCTGCTCCTCCACTGCCTCTCCCAGCTCCTTAACTTTAACACCTTGCGCATCCAGCCTCTGGTTCAGCTGATCCACCGCTTTCTGGATTGGGTCCAAGCTGTCCCGCTTCAGCGCTTCAAAACTGGACTTCATTACTTGGAGCATGTTATCGAGCGCCTGCTGGATTGCTGAGTCCGGGGTCCGTATGTCTGCCATCTTAGGTCCCAGGTAATTTTCTTCAGGTCCTTGTCTCTGTCCCTTTTTTTCCTTCTTCTTCTGCCTTCTGGAATCCCGCTGTTCCATGTGCCGCAGCCCGCTCTTCAGCACTTTCGCTGCCGCCTTCCTTCGCCCAGCTCCTTAAATTTTGCCTTCTGGGCATCTGAAGTGGATCCAAGTTGTCCTGCTTCAGCGACTCCAAACATTTTTTTCTTCTCCTGGAGGAAGGAAGGTCCGTGGGTCCGCCATCTTGCGTTTGAGGTCAGTTTCCTCTGCTCCTTGCCTCCGTCTCTCTCTCTCTCTCTCTTCCCCTACCTGCTGGCCTCCCACGATTCCATCGGCTGCAGCCCGCTCTCCAGTGCTTTCGCGGCAGCCTTTTTGCCGCCCCCGTGGTCCCGCTATCGCGGGGAATCAGCTCCAAATCCCCGCCGGAGTGAGAGCCCGCCGAATGTGCGGCTCACTCAGGCATCGCCGCCACCGGAAGTCCGAGAATTTATTTTTACATCGCTAACTTTCCATTAGCCTCTGACTATTTTCTTTCGCTGTCCATTACTGTTAGTGCCTTCTGTACATAGACATTTTAAAAATATTCTGATCTATCTTTTGTGGTCGATGATCCCTTGTTTCTCCACTTTTCATCTGCCAGTTTTACCCAGTCACAACCGAGAAATGTCCTTTTGCAGTTTTATATATTTTCCATTTACATAGAACATAGAACGTAGAACATAGAACAGTACAGCACAGAACAGGCCCTTCGGCCCTCGATGTTGTGCCGAGCCATGATCACCCTACTCAAACCCACGTATCCACCCTGTACCCGTAACCCAATAACCCCCCCTTAACCTTACTTTTTTTTAGGACACTACGGGCAATTTAGCATGGCCAATCCACCTAACCCGCACATCTTTGGACTGTGGGAGGAAACCGGAGCACCCGGAGGAAACCCACGCACACACGGGGAGGACGTGCAGACTCCGCACAGACAGTGACCCAGCCGGAAATCGAACCTGGGACCCTGGAGCTGTGAAGCATTTATGCTAACCACCATGCTACCGTGCTGCCCATTTGTTGATGGGATGTGGGTGATGGTGGCAAAATCATCTTTATTGCCCATCCCTAATTGCCCTTGAGAAGGTTGTGGCGAGCTGCCTTCTTGAGCTGCTGTAATTCACATGGTGTAGGTACACCCACAGTGCTGTTAGGGAAAAATTCCAGGATTTTGAACCAGTGAAAGTGAAGGGACAGCGATATATTTCCAAGTCAGGATTGTGGGTGGCTTGGAGGGGAACTTCCAGGCAATGGTGTTCACAAGTATCTTCTAGATGGTAGCGATTGTGGCTTTGAAAGGCCTGAGGAGCCTTGGTGAGAATCTGCAGCGCATCTAATAGATGGTACACACAGCTGCCATGTTTATCAGTGATGGAGGGAGTAAATTTTTGTAGATGGGGTGCAAGTCAAGAGGGCCGTTTTGTTCTGGATGGTGACAAGCTTCTTGAGTGTTGTTGGAGCTGCACTCATGCAGGCAAGTGGGGAGTCTTCCATCACATTCCTACTTGTACCCTGTAGATGGTTAACAGGTTTTGGGAAGACAGGAGGAGAACTGCACACAACGCGTTTCTTAGTCTCTGACCTGCTCGAGTAGCCACAGTGTTTATTTGGCTAGCCCTGTTTAGTTTCTGGTGAATGATAACCTCCAGGACATTGATAATCATAGAATCATAGAATTTACAGTGCAGAAGGAGGTCATTCGGCCCATCGGGTCTGCACCGGCCCTTGGAAAGAGCACCCTACTTGAAATGAAAATGAAATGAAAATTGCTTATTGTCACAAGTAGGCTTCAAATGAAGTTACTGTGAAAAGCCCCTAGTCGTCACATTCCGGCGCCTGTTCGGGGAGGCTGGTACGGGAATTGAACCCACGCTGCTGGCCTGCCTTGGTCTGCTTTCAAAGCCAGCTCTTTAGCCCTGTGCTAAACCAGCCCCTTCTTTAGCCTAAACCTCGACCTGATCCTCCTAACCCAGTAACCCCAACTAACCTTTTTGGACACTAAGGGACAATTTAGCATGTCCAATCCACCTCACCCGCACATCTTTTGGACTGTGGGATGAAACCGGAGCACCTGGAGGAAACCCACGCAGACACGGGGAGAACATGCAGTCTCTGCACAGACAGTGACCCAAGCCGGGAATCGAAGCTGGGACCTTGGAGCTGTGACGCAACTGTGCTAACCACTATGCTACCATGCTGCCCGTAATATGGCATTCAGTGATGGTAATGCCATTGAATGTTAAGGGGTGATGGTTAGATTTGGCTTGTTGGAGATGGTCATTCCCTGGCATTTGTGTGATGCAAATGTTACTCGCCACTTGTCATCCCAAGCCTGGATATTATCCAGATCTTGCTGCATGGCGATGTGGACTGCTTAAGTATATGACGATTCACGAATGGTGCTGAACATTGTGTAATTGTCCATGAAGAACTAACTTACTTGTGGGCTTGGAGTTTTCTTGCTTCAAGAAACGAAACAGAAGGGAAACAGGCTGAAGGCTGAAGAAGCAGAGATCAGGGATTCGGGATCTGAAAATGGTGCCATGGATGTATTTGGTGAGGATTATGAGACACGGAATTCTTATGAAGAAAAGTTCTAAATGTATCTTGTCGGAAATCAGACTGCATGTTGCAACTTTCCTCAGCTTGATTGGGCAAAAAACATTCACGTTGTTACAAAATCTGGTCCACCCAGCTAAACCAGGAGGAAAGGCAGACAAAGGGTTAAGGATAATCTTGGAAGGACATTTCTCCCCCCCGTCCACTGTTCATAACTGAAAGATTCCGCTTCCACGAGCGTGATCATTAGAAAGGAGAAAGCATTTTGTAATTTGCAGAAACGTCATATAAATTAGCAAAGTGCTGTGAATTTGGTCAAACACTTGATGATACACTTCAAACACTTATCTGTTGATCAGAAATGAAGCCATCCAAAGGACACTGTTGACTGAAGTGCTCTAACCCTGAAATATGTTGTGGAAATTGCTACTTCTTTGGAACTTGCATTGAAAGAGGCTTTGCCAATTGGAGTCCGAGGAAAGGTTCTTAAGATGGTGTTGCTCGTTCTGGGTGAGTGTGCTTTACACTCAATTGGCTCTGTTTATTCCTTAGCTCTGGAGTCGCCAGGTATCGTTATGATACCGCCACAAGGCTCTAGTTCAAGTTCAGATCAATGACTCAATACACCAGTTAGTAAGTTCAAAACAAGACACGTTAACTATAACACAGTTATTTACTACTCATGCATATAATACTAAGACTAAACTATTCCTACCACTAATAGGCCAATACTTATCTGGAATAAGGGAACTGCCGGATCAGGGAACAATGGCCTCTTGCTCTGTACTGGGTCCGCAGGTTTCCAGTTGGTGTGGACTAAAGGGGTCAGGAGTGTCTACTCTCGTAGCGTGCGTTAGAACATAGAACATAGAACAGTACAGCACAGAACAGGCCCTTCGGCCCTCAATGTTGTGCCGAGCCATGATCACCCTACTCAAACCCACGTATCCACCCTATACCCGTAACCCAACAACATCCCCCTTAACCTTACTTTTATTAGGACACTACGGGCAATTTAGCATGTCCAATCCACCTAACCCGCACATCTTTGGACTGTGGGAGGAAACCGGAGCACCCGGAGGAAACCCACGCACACAGGGGGAGGACGTGCAGACTCCACACAGACAGTGACCCAGCCGGGAATCGAACTTGGGACCCTGGAGCTGTGAAGCATTTATGCTAACCACCATGCTACCCTGCTGCCCCGCCGTTGTATGACACTTATTTGATGGCGGCTGCTGACCAGGCCTCTCCTGCTCTTGGTCAAGGTCTTCTGCTGCAAAGGTGTTCTGCTGGGAGGGCCGGCTGGTCAAGAAGAAAGAATCAATCCTGGGACCTGACTTTTATTGGTCCCAAGGGCTTTCCTCCTTTCTGGGCGGACCCTCTATAAACTTGCAATCGATTGGGTCTCTTCCCAATCGATTGATTTGAATTTCCCCAATAACGGGGCTGTTCCTTGATCACTGGGTGGTTCTTTCCACCTTGCTTGTGTCCTTTTGTTTCAGACTCCACTGGCGCCGGGATGTCTGACCTGCTATAGAATGTTTCAATCTCTTCTAATTGTTGTGTCCATTGTGCCTGGGGATCACCGGGAATCGCTCACTTAATATGCACAGCTTGTTAGTTACAATGCTGTCTAGTTTCTTTAGCAGCCAGAATACACAGGGGATTCTGCAAACTGCTTGTCTCTTTGCAACTGTTCATTTTTCCCTGTAACCTTTGCATTCTTCCATTTTGTGTGAGGAAGTGGCCAACCCAGGTGGCTACAATGGAGGCTGCTAAAAGAAAGTCTACGAAAAATCTACCGTGTCATAACTGTACTCAAGTGGGTCATTTTGCAGGAGAATGTTGGATAAGGAGAATAAATGCAAAAATTGTGGCAAAGTAGGCCATATTACCAAGCATGTCGGTCACGTCAATCTTCACCAGCACAAAACTTAAAAAAGTACAGCCAAGTCTGCTACTTGAGTTTACAAGTTAAGTGAAAGAACTAAATACTCACAAGGGGACAATGTGCCAGACCAGCTTCAAGTATTCAAGCTAGGCGTGTTGTCAGTACAACGCTTCTAGGTGTTCCCAAAACTTGATGGTAATACGATCATTTCTCAAGGGAAGGTCATGTCTGACAAATCTGTTAGAATTCTGGAGGTAACAAAGAAGTTAGACACAGGAGCACCAGTGGACGTGATCTATTTGAATTTCCAGGAGGCCTTTGACAAGATGCTAATAGGAGGCCGTTACGTAATTTAAGAGCCCATGGTGTTAAAGATATGATACTGGCATGGACAGAGGTCAGGCTGACTGGCCGAAGGCAGAGAGTAGGGATAAAGGGTTCTTTTTCAGGATGGCAGCTGGTGACTAGTGGTGTGCTTCACGGGTCGGTGTTGGGTCCACAACTTTTCACAATGTACATTAATGGTCTGGAAGAAGGAACTGAGGGCACTGTTGCTCGGTTTGCAGATGATACAAAGATATGCAGAGGGACAGGTAGCATTGAGGAAACAAGGGGCCTGCAGAAGGACTTGGACAGGCTAGGAGAGTGGGCAAAGAAGTGGGAGATGTGATACAATGTGGAATAGTGTGAGGTTATGCACTTTTGTTGGAAGACTGGAGGCATAGACTATTTTCTAAATGGGAAAAGGCTTAGGAAATCAGAAGCAAAAGGAACTAAGGATGCCTAGTTCAAGATTCTCTTAATGTTAACGTGCAGGTTCAGTTGGCAGTTAGGGAGGCAAATGCAATGTTAGCATTCATGTTGAGAAGGCTAGAATACAAGAACAGGAATATACTTCTGAGGCTGTATAGGGCTCTGGTCAGACCCCATTTGGAGTATTGTGAGCAGTTTTGGGCCTTGAATCTAAGGAATGATGTGCTGGCATTGGAAAGTTTCCAGAGGAGGTTCACAAGAATGATCCCTACAATGAAGAGCTTGTCATATGAGGAGCTGTTGAGGACTCTGGGTTTGTACTCGTTGGAGTTTAGAAGAATGGGGGTGGATCTTTTGAACTTACAGGATACTGAGAGGCCTGGATAGAGTGGACGTGGAGAGGATGTTTCCACTAGTAGGAAATACTAGAATCATAGAGCACAACCTCAGACTAAAGGAACAATCCTTCAGCACTGAGATGACCAGGAATTTTTTCAGCCAGAGGATGGTGAATCTGTGGAACCCTTTGCCTCAGAAGGCTGTGGAGACCAAATCACTGAGTGTGTTTAAGACAGAGATAGATAGGTTCTTGATTAATAGGGGGATCAGGGGTTATGGGGAGAAGGCAGGAGAATAGGAATGAGAAACATATCAGCCATGATTGAATGGCGGAGCAGACTCGATGGGCCGAATGGCCTAATTCTGCTTCTATGTCTTATGGCTTCTGATCAAGATGGAAGTGGATATGGGCACTGCAGTATCACTGATACCTGAGATAATATAGATCAGAATCTAAAACATGTACCTTTAAAACCATCAAATGTTGCCCTAAGGACATGCACAGAAGAGGGGATGCATTATGGTGCATGTGGAAGTTAATAGTCAAAAAGCAGAGTTACCTCTCCACATTGTCCAAGGAAATTTTCCAGACTTCAAGGAATAATCGCCTGCCTGTTTTGTGAACTCCAGCATGGTGTCACACCAGACACATCTTCCCCTCATTCCCCCTGTTAGCAGTACACAGGGATGATTCCCTTCAGGATACCCTGTTCACATCCTCAACACCTCACCCTCTTCCCTCGGCACCTTCCAATACAATCACAGAAGCTTTAACATCTACCCCTTTACCTTCCCTCTGCTCACCATCCAAGGGTCTAAACACTCTTTTCGAGTGAGCCAGTCCTTCACGTGCACGTCCTTCTGGTCTATTGAATTCTCTGCTCCCATTGCGGTCTACTCTATATTGGAGAGACTAAACGCAGACTGGATGACCGCTTTGCAGAACATCAGTCCATCCGCAAACAGGACCCAGACCTTCCTGCCACTTTCTGTATGAAGAAAGGCGGAAGGTACTCAAGCGGGAAATTAGGAAGGCTAGGAGGGGGTCATGAAAAGTCCTTGTCAAGTAGGATTAAGGTGAATCCCAAAGCTTTTTATTCATACGTAAAAAGCAAGAGGGTGGCCAGGGAAAAGATTGGACCACTTAAGGACAGTGGGGGGAATTTATGTGTTGAGCCAGAGGAAATGGTACTGAATGAGTACTTTGCATTATTGTTCACCAAAGAAAGAGACTTTGTGGAAGATGATTTTTGGTTCGGATATGTGGACAGTCTGGATCATGTTAACATTGAAAAGGAGGAGGTATTGGGCCTTTTAAAAGATCTTAAGGTTGATAAATCTCCTGGGCCGGATGGGATTTACCACAGAATCCTGAGGGAAGCAAGGGAGGAAATTGCTGGGGCCTTGACTGACATCTTTGTATCCTCATTGGCTACAGGTGAGATCCCAGAGGACTGAAGAAGAGGTAATGTGGCACCGCAATTTAAGAAAGGTAGCAGGAATAATCCTGGAAACTATAGGCCGGTGAGCCTCACGTTGGTAGCAGGTAAATTATTGGAGAGAATTCCCAGGGGCAAGATTTATACCCATTTGGAAACAAATGTACACATTAGCGATAGTGGCATGGTTTTATGAAGGGGAGGTTGTGCCTAAATAACTTGATCGAGTTTTTTGAGGAGGTGACAAAGATGATTGATGAGGGGAGGGTGATGGATGGTGTTTACATGGACTTCAGTAAATTCTTTGAAAAGGTGCCTAATGGCAGACTGGTACAAAAGGTGAAGTCACACGGGGTCAGAGGTGAGGTGGTAACATGGATACAGAACTGGCTCGGTCACAGAAGGCAAAGGATAGAATAGAAGGGTGTTTTTCTGAATGGAAGGTTGTGACTAGTGGTGTTCCACAGGGATCTATGCTGGGGCCTCTGTTACATAAGCAATTTGGCGGAAAATGTAGCTGATCTGATTAGTAAGTTCGCAGATGACACCAAGGTTGGTGGAATGGCAGATAGAGTTGAGTATTGTCAGAGGATGCAGCAGGACATAGATGGGTTGGAGACTTGGGCAGAGAAATTGTAAATGGAGTTTAATCTGGAAAAATGTGAGGTCATGCATTTTGGTACGTCTAACATAGAGGGGAAATACACCATAAATGGCACAACACTTAGGAATATGGAAAGACAGAGAGATCTGGGTGTGCAGGTCCACAGATCTTTGAAGGTCGCAACATAAGTGGACAAGGTAGTCAAGAAAGCATATGGAATGCTTGCATTCATTGGACAGTGCACCGAGTGTAAAACTGCCAATTATGCTACAGTTGTACAGAACCTTGGTAAGGCCGCACTTGGAATATTGCACACAATTTTGGTTGCCACACTACCAGAAGGATGTTGAGGCTTTGGAGAGGGTGCAGAGGAGGTTTACCAGGGTGTTGCCTGTTCTGGAGGGTGTCAGCTATGTGGAGAAGCTGAATAGACTCGGACTGTTTTCATTAGAAAGTGGGAGGTCGAATGGTGACCTGATAGAGGTCTACAAGATTACGGGGGACATGGATAGGGTGGACGGACAGGCACTCTTTCCCAGGGTAGAGGGATCAGTCACCAGGGGACATAGGTTGAAAGTCCATGGGACAAAGTTTAGAGGAGATGTGCGAGGCAGGTTTTTTGCTTGGAGGGTGGTGAGTGCCTGGAACGCGTTGCCAGGGGAGGTTGTGTAAGCAGATACATGAACGGCGTTCAAAAGGCATCTTGACAAACACATGGATATGGTGGGTAGAATGGAATACAATACAAGGAAGTGCTCAGGGTTTTGTCAAAGGTTGATATTATGACCGGTACAGGCTTGGAGGGCCGAAGGGCCTGTTCCTGTGCGGTATTGTTCTTTGTTCTCTTTGTTGTTTGTTCTTTGCTTGCCATTTCCACTCACCGTCCTGCTCTCATGTCTACATCTCTGTCCTTGACCTGCTGCAATGTCCCAATGGAACCCAGCGCAAACTGGAGGAACAGCACCTCAGCTTCCGATTCGGCATGTTACAGCCTTCCGGACTGAACATTGAGTTCAACAACTTCAGACTGTGAACTCTCTCCCTCTGCCACCTTTACCCCATTTTTATTTCTCTCAATTCATTCTCATTTCTTCCACCCATCTGTGTTTCCCTCACCATTGTCCTCCCTCCTCCCATCCCAAACCACTTGGGCCATCTGTGCCCTGTTCCCACTTGTCCTTTAGTACACTGCTTACCTTTGTTCTGCCTTTAAAACATTCTGATATGTCTGTCACTATCTGCATCCTTCTAATAATATATGTAAAAATATATTATATAATAATAACCTTTGTTGTCACAAGTCGGCTTACATTAACACTGCAATGAAGTTACTGTGAAAAGCCCGTAGTCGCCACATTCCAGCGTCTGTTCGGGTACACAGAGGGAGAATTCAGAATGTCCAAATTACCTAACAGCACGTCTTTCGGGACTTATGAAAGGAAACCGGAGCACCCGGAGGAAACACACGCAGACACAGGAGAACATGCAGACCCCGCACAGACAGTGACCCAAGCCGAGAATTGATCTGGGACCCTGGAGCTGTGAAGCAACAGTGCTACACACTGTGCTACCGCCTTGACCACCCCGATTTATATCACTAGCCCGCTATTCAGTCCCACTGCTCCACACCCCCATCCCACCCCACAACAGTATAAATCTGATCCTATTCCAGTTCTCTCTCTCGCTTTGACAAAGAGTCATCCAGACTCAAAACATAAGTTCCCTGCTCTATCCACAGGTGCTGTCAGACCTGCTGAGATTGTCCAGTATTTTCTGTTTTTGTTTCAGATACCAGCATTTTCAGTAATTTGCTTTTAACATTCCAGCCTTGTTCAGACATAGGCATAGAACATACAGTGCAGAAGGAGGCCATTCGGCCCATCGAGTCTACACTGACCCACCTAAGCCCTCACTTCCACCCTATCCCCCTAACCCAATAACCTCTCCTAAACGTTTTTGACACTTAGGGTAATTTAGCATGACTGGGGAAGGGGGGGGGGGGGGGGCTCTGCGAGGGCTGGGGGGACTGGTGGGGGTGGCCAGGGGTGTCCAGGGGGTGGCCTGGGGGGACTGTATTTGGCAAGTCGGGTCCATGCATGGCAGGCGCCACGTTGTACGACGCGACTGCTGCAGGTCGTCGCCTTGCGCATGCGCAGCCACGGACTCGGCCATTCTCCGGCCGTTTTTGCCGCGGGAACTGGGCGGTTTACCCGCTGCCACTTCTGGCCCCTCACAGGTCCTGGAATCAGTGAGAGTCCGGCGCTGATGTTGGCTTTGTTGGAGCTATACAACAAGTGAAAAATGGACACCAGCCATCATCCGAACAAAGACAGGTCCGATATGTTACATCATACAGACAGATGATGAAAGAGTTTGGTGACATCAAGTTGATCAATTATTATGTTCACTAAGTGAATGGACTGAACCTTCACCAGTTGTATTCACCTCGGAAGGTATGGACAGTGATGTGACAGAATTGAGATCTACTACAGGGAAAGTACAGCATCTGTCCCGGCAGAATCTTCAGTACTAACAGAGACAGATACCGATTTAGTTACACAAAAAGTACCACCAATAAGTAAAGCGGAGGGCACTTCGGTGATTTTGAAAAGCCAGGGGTGGGATTCTCCTCTATCCGGCAGGGTGGGCCATACCGGCGCCGAGGAGTGGCGTGAACCACACTGGCGTTAGGACGCCTGGAAGGTGTGGAATCCTCAGGGTCTAGACTGGCGCCGGCGGGGATGACGTCATGCCAGCCAGCGCGGAAGAGCTTGGCGCTGCGCCAACTTGTGCTGAAGGGCCTTCGCCGGCCAGCGCGAGTTGACGCATGCGCGGGAGCACCAGCATGTACTGGCGTCATCCCAGCGCATGCGCAGGGGGGTTCTTCTCCGTGCCGGCTATGGCAGACCGTTACACCAGCCGGCGAGGTGGGAAAGAGTGCCCCCATGGCACAACGGCCCCCGACAGAGCGGGGCGCAATTTCCGCCCCCGCCAAAAAAAAGGCACCGGAGAATCCGGCAACCAGCGTCGGGGCGGTATTCACGCCGCCCCCCCCCCCCCCCCCCCCCCGACCCAGCGGGGTGTCGGAGAATCCCACCCCAGATTCCAGAAATCAAATATTACCGAAAAGAGACTGGTATCCTCCAAAGAGACTGTCTTATTAATGTATATACGTATGGGTAACATATTGGTGCAGGTTAAATTTAGTTGGGTCTGTTGTTGAAGTGTGTAAAAGAAAAGTTGTTTGCACTAAAGGAGTAAAGAGGGAGGGGGTTAAGTATTCAAATAATACTGCCTGCTTGTGGAACATCAAGTGATCAGTCGTGATGTCAGCAGTGTGTTTGTGTAGGTGATTGGTGTTATCCATCTTACACTGCAGAAGCAACTCCTGTTAGTAAACCCGGCAGCGCATATTACAAACTTAGAGCGTGGCGGCACCTCTACTTCTTTTCCTCTTTGTGGCTAACAACAAAAATATAACAGGAATAAATTTTCATCTAATTTTATATTCATTTATTTTTCCTGACTCTATTATGTCTTCCTCCAGCCCGCAGTCTCCCTTTGTAGGTTGTGTACAAGTTAATCCGTGTTGCCAAGATGAAATGAGAAAGTGTTATCAATCTGTCAATCCTTTCCGAGTCCCGGCCGGGTGAGGTTTCCCGTGTTGAGTCAAATTAAGCCGCAGGCTCCACTCCTGGTGGTGCCCTTCCGTCAATTCCTTTAAGTTTCATCAAATGGTGACAGAGCGTAAACATTACCAACTGTCAGGAATGATCCAGCAGATTTTATCCCCACCATGTTCTGTACGAACCAAACTGTCAGCATTCACACTGATCAACCACACAAATCAAATCTTAGCCATGCTTTCATTTTATTGGCTATTTCAACATTCCACTTCTGATTGTACAATTGAAATCTCTGTTTGGGAAATCAATACATGCTGCCATTGTGTTTTATTCTTTTTAGCCAATTTTAACCTATTTTTATATCCTTTAGTCTTCCCTCCCTCTCCACCTTTCCACACACAACAGCAACTCTTGGGAGAACAGAATAATATTATTTGTTTAGTTCACCAGTGGGGTCAATGTTCCTGAATGAAGCACAGAGAATTAGAATAATTACAATGAGATTATTTGAAAATTGTACACACATGTGTAACGTGCTCCATTAGAAAAACCTGAGCAGAGTATAAGTGAAGTGAATACCAGAAGCTGTCTAGGGATTAGAGAGTGTTAATTCATCTTTCGGCTCAGCATTAGTTGGGAAAGTCATTGTTGACCGAGATGGAAAGGCGTAATTCACAAAGAGCACTTAGATATTCTTCATTGTCAGGGTCCAACTCCAAGGCTTTTTCAAAGCTTTCAACAGCCTCGCGCTTCTTCCCATCCAGTTGGTGCATTAAGCCAAGAACACCATGGGCCTTGCTGTCTCTTTGGATTCCTGAGAATTTGTCTTTCTGATATTGACTTCAACCACTCACAGCACCTTTTTCCTTCTGTTGAGTTAGAATCGACTTTCATTCCTTCCAGAAAATGGGTGATGGCGTTTGATTCCGATTTCTTCTCACGCAGTTCAAACAATCCAACATCTAAACATATTTCCTGCTTATTTCTTGGAGGTATATCTTTCGATTTCAGTAGGTTATTGTAGATCTCCTCGACATTTTCATATTCTTCATTTAATGAACAGATTCTGGCATAATCCAGCTGTGCCCTAATAAATGTTAATGGGCGAGGTTCAAAAGCCTTTTTAAAATGATCCTTACACAGTTCAATCAGTTCAGCTCTCTGTTGAAAAGCAGGGTCACCAGGTCTTTTGCGACATGGCTTTTTGATCAGTGACAATACTTGCTTTCTGTAACACAGACCAATTTGATGGTGTAAGATCGTAGAGTGTGGGGTCATTTCCAATCCTTTCTTCAACAGCTCCACCGCTTTTTCCACATCTCCTTTTAATCTGTAAAATTTTGCTGCGTAGCGAAGCACATGTGGGAGATCAGGGGACTTCTGCAACGCTTTTTCAACTAATTCCAGTGCTTCCTCAATTTGATTGAATTCGTGTAGTTTTAGAGCTAACAGCACCATGGCTTCACCGTGATCTGGATCAAGCTCCAGCACACGTCTAAACTGCTTCATTGATTGAGTGGATTCACATTTCTCTGGGGTTCCAGAAAATGTTTCCAGACGAGACAGAACAATCGCATAGCCATCATTCCATTCAACATTATCAGGATCTTCCTCCAAAGCCTTTTGGAAACATTCCTTTGCTTCTTCATAATATTGAGCAGCAGATTTCAACAGTGACCAACCCTTCTCCCCGTTTACTGCAGGTATCATTGCTGTGTACCGAGAGGCATCAGGAAATTGTTTGCAAATCGTCTCCAGTTTGTCGAGGTAGGACTGAGCCTCTGTCAGTTGTCCCATGTGATAATATATCCAGGCATAGTTTCCAAAGGTGATGATGATTCTTTTATTAAATTTATCTTCATGATTCTCCCTCAGAAAATTTTCAGCTTCCTTTAAGTTTTGAATCGCCTCCTCATAGTTTCCTTGCAGACAGTTTACAAAAGCGAGCTGGTTGTAATACCTGGGTTGATATTTCTCATTCGTCTGAATTGAATCTTCTAATCTTTGCTTCATGTCATCCAAGTCAATATGTTCTTTCTGTGGCCCCCATGTGAAGTGACATTGAAGCTGTTCAAGCTTCTCTTTCAACAAATCCTTCTCTTGGTCACTGCAAGAGAAAAACAAACCCATCAAAATCCATCTCGGACTAACTGAACTACTTTTCCAGCCCCTCCATCCATTTTTATTATCCAAGACCTTTTCCTGACTCTGGGACTCAATGACCCTGAAACCTCTGGTCACACAATTATTACCTCAGAAAAACCTCCCAGCAAAATAAAGGGATTTACTTCATAACCTTGTCTGTTTTTATACTTGTCTTTTTTCTGCTGATAAATGTATTATCTGGTGAACGTTGAACCTCTCACAAAATGTACAGTAAATCTTAACCGCCTCAATGCCCAATTGGATGAAGAGGAGCTGTAGCTGAAGTTCTCAATCTCCTATTGGTTTTGCCAAGTACATCCCCTTCTCATTCTGCTCTGTAGGCCCCTCCTCACCGAGACTGCCTGCAGTCCCATCATTGGCTCCACTCAAACTTGACACTGCTGAGCCTACAGAGCTGCTGGCCTGTCAATGGACTGGCTGCTCTCTCAGGTGGGACCCTGCTCCCGAGTTAAGTGTGAATTCTCACCTTAAGACAATTAATGATGCTACTGATCCAAAATTTACACAGAGAAGCCTGGAATATCTGGGGTGGACTCCCCCTGACCTTTAAGCTAGATTTTGGGGGCAGTGTCGGACTTCCATTGACTCTGGTCGAAGAAGGTCACAAATGTAAAAATGTCATCCAAGTGTTCCAGTCCCTTCATGATCGAGTCCCTTTCTATCACCTTGAGTCCTATAGTCTTCTGAGAACTCTGCATTCATCTCACTCTAACCTTGTCCATGTGCTATTTCACCAGACTGCTGACTTCAGCCAGAGAAACTCCATACTCCTGACTACCCTTCTTAAAGTTTACTCCAACATATAAACTAGCAAAGATTTTTGTCAGTCCTCTAAGTATTGTAGTGATATTCTGGTAGCAATGTACATGATGAATGTATGTGAATGTAGTACAGTCGTTTCAACACTAGATGTCCCATTGTCAGATGATAGAATTAGATTCCCGTTTCTTTCTCAGAGAGTGTGATCCAGGATAGTGAACAGACAAGACGTAGAATAGCGAGAGGGAGAGAAGTTCAAACTACTTTATAATAATATTGTATAGTGAGATAGTCATCTGTATTGTATTTTATTTCTTTGTTAGTTCAGTATTGGAAAAAGGACTCACAATTATTGTTTATATTATTCATTAAATGGTTCATCTTTTACAAGAAGACTATTGATGACTTTATCATCGGCTAGTTCAAAGAGTAATATATATATATTTTAGATAAGGGATTATTTAAAATATTACAAGTATTTCCTTCTTTTCCTTTGAATGTATTATTCTCTGATTACGTTCATGTGAAATGCCTTTCGGACAATTTATTACATTAAAGGTGCTACATAAATGCAACAAAAACAGAAATTACTGGACAATCTCAGCAGGTCTGACAGCATCTGTGGGGAGAAAAGGAAGTGTGGATGATTCTTTGTCAAAGCTGGAGAGAAGTGGAAAAGAGGTCAGATTTATACTGCAGCGGCGGGGGGGGGGGGGGGGGGGGGATAGGTGGAGATAGACAAAGGTGTTGAGGACAGAAGATAAAAGGAATGTAAATGGTTTTGTTTTAGGCGAGGAAGGATGCTGATACTCAAAGTAATTCACTGATTGTGAAACACATTGGGACGTTCCTGTGAGGTGTGGTAAGATGTTACATCAATACAAAATCTTCCTGTTCAATTCCAGTCGATTCACTTCATTGGCCCGGGACATCCCAACTCATTATCTACTCCAGCTGCCTCTTGTTTATGTTCTCCCTTCCCCCCTCAATGCTCGCTGTCATTCTTACCCCCTCACCAGTTCATGGTGGGTTTCTGCTTTCAGTTCAAACTATTACACCTGTCTCTCCCCCCCCCCCCCCCCCCCCCCTCCCCAAACCTACCGACCCTCCCTCACACTCAGTCTCTAATTTCAGAAAGTGCTTTTCCTTCTCCCCACTTCAATCTGGCACACCTCAGCAACATTCCATATAACATTCACTCTTGTCCACCCCAGGTCAGGCTGTGCTCTCCCTGTGATTTATAGCTCTGATTGCTTTAGTTTATTCGGTTCAAATGTAAATGCTGAAAATCAGCATTTTATATTAAAAAACTCCTCCTAGGTTACTGTGGAACACAGAGTAAAACTTTCTCTCTTCAAAGACTGCAAACGACCTGGGGCATTTGCAGAATACACATAGAAAATTCACATTTCACTTTGAACCTTCAATGGAAGCTGAATGTAAACAAAATCCCATTTTTATTTGAATTAGTCCTAATATGACCCATAACCGGATTATTTTGTCTCATGTCATCTGCCCATCATCAATCAATACTCTCTAATTCCTCAGGATAAGGAATCAGCATCTCCTGCGATACTGAAACAATCTGTACCCATGCTTAGGAAGACCTGGGTAATATTCAGACATGAGTTGATAAGTGGCAACTAACGATACCCATCATTCCGACTGGAAACTATGGGTACGATGCAATGGATTTGCTTCTAAGTGTGAGAGCGAGCGGATTATTCGGGTATTTCTTGATGGCCAACCCAGTAACGCAATCACCGGTATCTAATGTTAATTAGGACACTGAATGATGCCCTACGGACTTTATGACGTAAAGGTCTGTCCCGCCAGCTGATTCACCAGAACTACGCCCAGCAGCTCGCCGGTATCAAGGGGGAGAAGCACTGAGACTGATCCTGCAGAGCAAACCTCAGACAGCACGCAGCCATGTCACCACGTAGACCAGCGCCTCAATTCGGTATGCCAACCAGGCCAGGGTCATGAAAATGGTTGAGTCCGGCATGGATACCCTGTTTCGCCGAGGGGGTTGGAAGGTCAGCCATAGGACCGCTAAAGCCACCTGGTAGACAATGGCAGTAGCCGTCAGCGCGGGTAGGGTGACCAGGAGGACCAGCACCCAGTGCCATAAGAAGCTCAACGTCCTCCACTGAGCCATATGGGTGATGTTGGCATCTGACCCCTGGCACTAATCCTGCCTGCCATCCCTGCCTCCCCCGGTGACTCTGCGCCTGGCACTAGCGCCCTCCCACGTGCGATACTCGCTTGGCACCACCCCCTCAGCACAACGCCATGCTCTTTGCCCCAGCACATCCTGGCGCCCACCAACACACCTACCAAGGTTCGGCAGTGCTGACCATGCTTGTTCCCCCGTCAACCGCGAAACTTGCAACGTTCGTCTCACGATGCTCCCCCTCCATGTTCCGCAGGAGAATGGGCGGGAGAGGGCCCAGACAGGCGGCCGGTTGCCAGACCTCTGGGGCCTGACTCCTGACGAGAATACAGCCCTTGAGATTGCGTCGGTGACCGAGGACAAATCGGTCACCGATGTCGAGCTTGGTCTGTGCCACAGAGGTGAGGGTCCACCGACCCCACCCAGATAACCTGTCACATATGAATTGTTCACGCCAGCATGATGGTCCTTCCCTTTCACTGACCACATGTCCTATCTCCCGCAGGATCTCCAGCTGACGGTACCGGCCAATTCAGGGTGCTCCCCCCCCCCATCTCCCCCCTCCCCACGCCTCCCCAGAGAACACCTCATAGATTTCATAGAATTTACAGTGCAGAAGGAGGCCATTCGGACCATCGAGTCTGTACCGGCTCTTTGAAAGAGCACCCTACCCAAACCCACACCTCCACCCTATCCCCATAACCCAGTCACCCCACTTAACACCAAGGGCAATTTTGGACACTAAGGGCAATTTATCATGGCCAATTCACCTAACCTGCACGTCTTTGGACTGTGGGAGGAAACCGGAGCACCCGGAGAAAACCAACGCACACATGGGGAGAACGTGCAGACTCCACACAGACAGTGACCCAAGCCGGGACTTGAACCTGGGACCCTGGAGCTGTGAAGCAATTGTGCTATTAACAATGCTACCGTGCTGCCCTTCAGAAGAGAGCTCTGAGGATGCCACCATTGATGCATCACGGCTGTCACCCCCACCCTCCACCAGTGCAGAGACACACACCTCGGTGGGCGAAAGGAGGGGACAGGCATCTGGGGCACAATTTGGTGAGCATCGCACAGTTGCAATGCACATCAGGTGGAGGCAGGAATGACCGGGGGAGACAGCAGTCAGAGGTCTGCTGGATCATAGAACCCAGCTGGGTCCCAGTCAGATGCTGAGCCTCTGGACCAAGTTTACCCGGAGTTGATGCTGTCAATAGGGTGTGGTTGTGAGATTCAGAGGGGAATGTCAACAACACTCCAGTGGGTCCATTGCCAATTGGAGGAATCGCAGAGGCTAAGGGCGCAGGAGATTGTGCCGACAATGCACGGCACCAAGGCCAACACTACCTGGGTGGCGACCGCAGTGAAGAGCCTGGAGCATGACATCAGCAGCACGAGTGGTGATTCCAAGGCGTAGCTCAGTCAGTGACGGCCATGGTTGAGCAGCTCAACAGCATGTCCCAGATACTGGGAGACGTATCCAGTCTCAGATGGACCTTGCTGGGGCGCTGCGGAGCTTGACCGAGTCTCAGGTGGGCATTGCTGAGGTGCTCCAGAGCAAGCCCCGGTCAGTGAGGGGCATTGTGGAGCGCACCAACACCATGGTGTGGGCATTGGGAAGCGGCAGGGCTAGCAGAGCCAGATAACGCAGTGACAGTCGGAGCTCAACCCAGCGACCCCTCTATCCTGAGGTGACCCTCAGGACCCTACGTGCACTGATAGGGTGGAGGGAGCCCTGGAGGCCAATCCAGAGCTTCCCTACAGGGGACGGTGGTGGTCACCAGCTTTCGCCAGTCCACCCTCCCTGACAACGCCACATCTCGGCGTCAGCGTGCGGAACAGGGTGTTATGGTGAGGCATGTGCCCTTTGACCCCAGGCCCTCCAGAGGACACCCACCAAGGGCATCAAAGGACGTAGGACGTGGTAAGCAGCAGGCTGCCTCCACCCCTGATGTGCATCCTGGGGACATACCTAGATGGAGTGGTACAGCACAGAGGGGAAGGGGGAAGGGGAAGTAGCGAAGGGGTAGGGAAGGAGGGTGACAGTTGGGTATGGTTGTGGGGGGATGGTAGGTGGGTGAGATGGGGAGGATGATGCGATGACGGATTAAGCCACGTCCTATGAGAAGCAGGTGAGGATGAGGGCCTCCCTGGTCCTGCGGTCATGCTAGACCCTCACCGCCGCCTGTCCTTCACCCCCCAGTTAGTCTCACGGTTCCTCCCTGGGCTCAGGCACCAGCCCTTCCTGGCTCCTCCCCATCTTTCTCCTCAGTGGTGGCCGCATGTTCCTCCTCCTCCGACTCCAGCACGTCACCCCGCTTTTATGCCAGGTTGTGGAAGGCACAGAATACCACCAGAGCGGTTGAGGCATCGGAACCCCATTTTCAGCAGTCCAATGCACCGCTCAATGTCAGCCCAGGTGGGCCTCTACATTGGTCACCGACCTCTGTACTGCCGTCACCAGCCAGGACCTAAGTGGGTATCCTTTAATCCCTTAACCCCCAAGAGCCAACCGGTCACCCTGGGATGTCCATCGAAGATGCTGGGACTCTGCGAGTGCACCAGGCTGTAGCTGTCATGCGTACTCCCTGGGAAGCATGCACACAAACGTACAAGATCTCCTGTTGGTTGTCGCACACCAGTTGAACGTTCAGGGAGTGGAGCGCCTTCCTGTTAATGAAGGGCGCTCCCGCATCACCCGGTGCACACAAGGTGACATGCGTGCCATCTATTACTCCCTGTACCTGGAGCATCCCGGCAATGGTGGAGAATCCTGTCGGCATCTTGTTAGGCCTAGTCCAGGTAAAAGTTTACGTAGTCGGCTGCCCGGTCAAACAGGGCATCCTTGATGTCACAAATGCACTTGTGGGCTACAGCTTGTTAGATGCTCCACATGTCCCCACTCGAGCCCTGGAATGATCCCGAGGCGTAAAGGTTCAGGGCTGCGGTGACCTTGACGGACACCAGGAGTGGGTATCCTCCTCCTCTACATGGTGCCACGTTTAAGGACATGGCACAGGTGCTGCACCATCACCTTGTTGATGCGGAGCCTCCTGCGGCTCCAACATCAATTCACAAGACCAGCGATGCCTGTGTACCTTGGGCCGCTGCCGGCCTCCTCCGCTGGGTCACCTCCCTGGACTGATGGGCATCCTCAGGTGTGGGGCGAGGCCCTGCACATGGGCTGCCGCCTCAAGCCTCTGTCGACGCTACTTCCACCGCCTTCTGGCAGGCTGGTCTGCCAGCAGTACTGCAAGGGCAGCTTCTGCGGAGTCCACAATATCATCCATTATGTGATATCTGGAATGAATTTGAGAGGGTGAGCGACTAACAATCAGCTATGGCTGCCATTCCAGACCCGTGGGTCCATTCATGGCAAACCCATGGGGATCCACTTGAGAGCTGTGAAGTGCTCACAATACTGGAAATGCCAATTCCTCATTAGCAATAGTCTTCATTTGTGCAGCCAGAGACTGCCACTGTCAGTGGGAGTCAAAGTGACCTTCACCATATTGCCATGGAATCCCTGCACTGCAGAAGGAGCCATTGCCCAACGAGGCTATGCCGACCCTCTGAATGAGCACCCTACCAAGGCCCATTGCCCACAATATCCCCGTAACCCCACCTAACCTTTTGGACACTACGGTCAATTTAGCATGACCAATCAACCTATCTTGCACATCTTTGGACTGTGGGAGGAAACCAGAGTACCCGGAGGTAACCCACACAGACACAGGGAGAAAGTGCAAACTCCACATAGTCACCCTAGCCTGGAATCGAACCCAGGTCCCTGGCTCTGTGAGGCAGCAGTGCTAACCACTGTGCCACCATGCCGCCCCTGATGACGGATGGGGCTCTGTCCTGGATGTGTTTGGTGGGACAGACAGGCAGCAGCTGGAGCTGCCTCTGATATGGGTATATGCGATTTAGAGGATGGCACAGTGGACTCACGGGCACTGTCTCTCCTCGCTCCTGAACCAGGGGCGACCACTCAGCGATGTCGGCCCACCATTAATGGTGTGGAGATTGGAATCAATTGTTGATTATTTGTTTCTCGTCAGGCCTTGGCAGGATCTGGATCTTGCCAGTGGAAGCGGGATGGTTAGAAACAAATTGGCACTCGACGTATTTACCGATTTCAGCCTCTCCCGCAATCTAACTGGCATGCTCGTTTTCACGTCCGCCGCAACGTGGCCAGTAGATTGCGCCCAATATGGCTCTCATTATAGCCAGGCCAAAACGCTGTACTCCCTTCCTAACAGCACTGTGGGTGGACCTACATGAGACCGACTGCACAGTTCACAGGGCTCACCGCCACCTTCTCAAGGGCATTTCGAGATGGGGAATCAATGTTGGCCCAGCCAGCAATGCTCACACCTCCAGAATAAAGAGAAAACAATCCCCGTTCTCTGTGATTGAACTGCTTTGTAATGTCTGCTATTTTATTTCTGAAAACAGCTCCTTGTTTAACAGTCTACAGATAAATTCCAGGACTAAACTTATTCCAGTGAACCTTACCTCATAGTGCTGATCGAATGAAATGTGTTCTGAATTCCTTTCACAGTTTTAATTCACCTTTTATAAAGTGATTGAGGAGAGTATTTGTTGTGTTGTTTTCCAGCTCTGTTTTGCTTTCCTGCAGTGAATTGCTTCAAATCATTTCCTCAATGAGAATTGAAACTGAAACTAAAAAACGTAGCTCTGAAGCATCATGTCTGAGCAGGAAGGAATGTTGCCAATACAGTCACACTGTGGTTTACCACAGAAAGCCAGATTAGTATAGAAAAGAGTCACTTGGCCGTTTAAGGAAAATACCTGTATCCCCTGGATTACATGTCGCTGACATGTGACCGTATTTCCTGGATTACATGTCCCTGACATGTGATCGTATTTCCTAGATTACACATCCCTGACATGTGACCATATAGCCCTAGGGGCAGCACGGTAGCATTGTGGATAGCACAATTTCTTCACAGCTCCAGGGTCCCAGGTTTGATTCCGGCTTGGTTCACCGTCTGTGCGGAGTCTGCACATCCTCCCCGTGTGTGCGTGGGTTTCCTCCGGGTGCTCCGGTTTCCTCCCACAGTCCAAAGATGTGCCGGTTAGGTGGATTGGCCATGATAAATTGCCCTTAGTGTCCAAAATTGCCCTTAGTGTTGGGTGGGGTTACTGGGTTATGGGGATGGGGTGGAGGTGTTGACCTTGGGTAGGGTGCTCTTTCCAAGAGCCGGTGCGGACTTGATGGGCCGAGTGGCCTCCTTCTGCACTGTAAATTCTATGATGATAATCTATGATTACACGTCCCTGACATGTGACCATATCTTCCCGGATTACACATCCCTGACAGCACTGTGGGTGTACCTATACGTGCGAGACTGTGCCAAGGCAAAAAAAAACTAACGGCACTGAAGCAAGTGGAGAAGAGCTCTGAGAAGGAGCACGCAATGTACTGCCTGAATGTAGTCTAGTTAAATAAGGCAGCCTCCATTGACATCTTGCTGTGTGACCTGTAAACCCTCAAAATTAAAAGTCGACACCGGAGCCTCAGTGACAGTTGTGGGGCAGAAGACCTTCAATTCACATTCACGAGGGAGCTCAAACTTTAGATTTGAGCAGCATGACGATCAAGCTGTCAATTTACACGGGAAACACCATGAAATTACTTGGGACCACGAACACAGCATTGGCTTATAAACTCCACACAATCATCCAAGGGCCTGGCACTGTGAGGCAGCAGTGCTAACCACTGGGCCTAATGTGTTGGGTAAGCTGGGTCTATGTGGACTGCGTTTGGGACAGTCGAGAGAGAGACAGGTTTCCAACACTTGAAGAGATGCAACACAATTTTATTGAACAACTAACTATAATACATGCTTAACTGTGGGTTGACACTATGCTGACTTGACTGGAGACCTGAGGCTAACCTGACCAGACTAACTGATTACCACATGGTGTTTGTACTAGTTGCAGCTCACGAGTAGTGTCCAGCGCGCTGCTCTAACCTGGCTAACTGAACCATCCTTGAGTCCACCATCTAACAGAAGCTGAGTCTGGGTGTGCTCAGTGAGGATTTTGATTGGGTTGAGTCCCGTAATGTATGCAAAGTATTGAACAGCCCAAAAGACTGCAAGCAGGTGTTGTTCACAACCATAAAATCCTTGTTCTACGGGGTCTAAAACTCTGGAAGCATATGCTACGGGACCTAATCTGTCATGGTGTTCTTGTGGGAAGACTGCTGAAAGGGTTTAATCAGTAGCTGCTACCTCTATGGCATATGGCAAGTCAGGGTCAGGAACTTGTAAAGAACGGGCTGGTGCTTTCAATCGTTTACTGCTCCTGTGTGCTGTGAAAGCCAATTCCAGGGTGGGGGAGGGGGTTCTTTTTCAGAAGTTCTGAGAGCGGGGCGGCTTTATTGACAAATCCATCAATGGGATTCCTGCAGTATCCTACCAACCCGAAGAATGAACGGAGTGCACTTACATTACGGGGCAGGGGAAATTTTACAATGGTGTCAATACACTTCTGCTCAATTTCCCTTTTGCCGTAGGTGATGATTGTTCCCAAATAAAGAACTTTGTCTCTCATGACTTGTGCTTTCTTGGGGTTGATCTTGCACCTAATAGAGTGGAGCAAGGCCAGCACTTTGGCTAGCAGAGCCACATGCTCGTCCTTGGTGTCAGTTTACAAGAGTAGGCCATCCACATATTGTACTAGGCACTCAGGGCGGGAGAATTTGGACAGACCAGTAGCTATTTGTCTGTGGAAAATAGACCGGAAATTTTGGAAACCTTGTGGGAGACACGTCCAAGTGTACTGCTGACCTTGGAATGTAAAAGCAACTTTATATTGGCAAGCTCGGTCTAAGGGAATGGACCAGAAACCATTGCTAATATCTAGCACGGTGAAATATTTTGCTTGCATCCCCTGTTTAAGCATGGTCGCGGGACCCATGGCAATGGTTGGAGCTTTTAAACGGGTCACTTTATTCAATTCACGATAATCAATTGTGAATCGCCATGAGCCATCTGGTTTCTTAATAGGCCAATCGGAGCATTATTGGTGGAAGACACGGGTCGAATTACACCTTGTTTTAATAAACTGTAGATCACCTTTGCAATTTTGTTCTCAGTCTGCTGGGGTATGCCGTATTGTTCCTGTGGTTTGGGGTCTAGACCTGTAATAATCACCTCCCCTGGTATCTGCCCTCATTTGGGCTAATGCATGGCAAAGACCTCTTTATGTTTGGTTTGCACCTCCCTGATGGTTGAGTCCGTGCTAATTTCTAAAGGATTAAACCGGTATTCTCCTCCTGAACAGATCCTATTTACATTATCACCCATTGATCGAGGAGCAGGAGCTCTTGTTATCGTAGACATCATACACACCTATTTACGGGGTCGAATGAGAGGTTATTGGAGTTCATGAAATCCATTCCTAAAATGTGCTCTGCAGTAGGGGGTAGTTCAACCAAAACAACAGGATGATTAGTGGCGACAGTTCCAACATGGACAGGTATCGGGGCTGTAATGTATCCTTCCTGCATCTGCCCAGTAAATCCGCTAAGTGTGATGGTGTCCGTGATAGGCCATGGGGTTTCGAGGTGCAGGGTGGATGAATTTAACGTGGTCTGAGAGCCCCCTGTGTCCCAGAGAAAATCAACAGAATGACTTCCGACTTTAACAGAAAATCAACAGAATGACCCCTGTGACTACTGGCCTCCCAACATTATTACATTGTGCATCACAGACCCACCGTTAATCGAGGGAGTTATATGCGAGATCATCCACGTGTGCGTTTACGGGATGCATGGGGCGAGCGTAACTTTCTAGCTGGCGCGGTTGGCAGTCGTGATCAGGCCTATTGTTTCTTGGCGGGGGTTTGGAATGCCCCTGTGGTCTTTGGTATTGGTTATAAGGTGGCAGATTTTGTCTACAATCGCGGGCGAAGTGTCCCAATTGCCCAAAGCTGTAACATGACCCTCGGGGCGCGTAAGGTGGACCTGGTACTCTAGTGTATTGCTGTCTGGGCTATTGTTCCCTTGGATATTGTTCCTTTGGATAGTGTTTCCTGGGATATTGGACGTCTCCTCTACCTTCATTTACCCATGTGGGTCCCTGATTAGTCTTAACTGGGTGCACGGCAGCTTCCAGGCCGTTCTGTTGTATTTGTTCCTGCAGCGATTGTTCCCAGGATCCAGATAGATGTTTAAGCACCCATGGTTCATTATGTGCCTGCTCTGCTGGGTCAAGCTTTGTGCAAGCCTTTCTACCTGCTTCTGTGGTGTGTGAAACTGAAGTATGGGCCCATTTGGTAGTGTCTCCATCATCTAAATTAGCACGATTTAAATCTCCAAATACTGCTTTAAAATGTATCCAGATGCGACCGGCAAAGGCAGTCGGATGTTTCCTTTTTCCTCTATCTGCATTTGTTCAAGCCCTCTACTGGATCCCCTTTATTGTAACCGATAGCGGCTAGGATGGTGTCCTTCATTTTGTCTAGGGTCCCCCCTCCTACATTTTGGGGCGCAGGTAGAGCTGATCATACAGACAGGCCAAGGCTCATAACTATTAGTTTCATCTCTTCCCTTTCATCTAAACCATACATACTTTTCTGTTGGCGAACCTCTTCAAAGAAGCAACGAGGGTCCACAGTGGGCTCAAATGTTGTAATTTTGTTAATCGCGTCCCTTAACTGGGTTACTGTGAGTGGGGTGGTGTAGGTAATAGCAGGACCTGGAGTATTCCCTATTCTTCTTTCCGTAGTGACCGGATTCATGAGTGCCGGGGCAGTTTCACTACTCACTGGGATTGGTGTGACCTGTGCAACTGGACCTGCTGGTGCGGCTGGTGCATTTATTACTGGGGTTGGTGGCTGTTGCTTTTGATTTTCAGTTCTAATTACTTACATCTGAGCGCTTTCCTGTAACTCCTCCCAATCAGCCATCTCTTCTTCCTCTGTCCCTACTGTTCCAAAGGCACACATAAATCCCTCTTCAACTGAAAGCAATGAATGTAATCTTTCTATTTCTCGCTGGCATTTGGTGTGGTCAGCAGTAGTTTGCCTTTGCTCCTTAGTGGACTGATGCAGCGCTCTTAAAGCTGCCTGTAGATTAGCACATTTATTCTCTAAGTGGGTGACCTTCTGTTCGGCCTCCTCCCTTACCAAGACAGTACGTTGTCGTACTGCGTTTGGAAGCTGTTAAGATGGATTATACTGGGCTGGTGGGCAGTTTAACATCTGCGATTTCCCTGTCCTCAGCGGCTAACTTCTCCAGATGTCAGAATCATAGAATTTACAGTGCATGTTCCTCATCCTTTTTCTTACTCTCCTCCTCCTTCTCCATTAATTGACCTGCGAGCGTCTCCAAGACCCCCTCGGTTCCTCTTAACTGAGCCAAGCAGCACACGCAGGCCATTGGCTTTTTAAAATTTGTCACATTCTTCTTGTAAATCTTGCATATATCAGCTCACCAAGTTTGTCCTATCTTCCCTAGACCTGACTCGGTGTTCGCACAAAAATGTGCCCACAGGGGCCATCCTTTCCCCTTTAAGTATTTCCTCAGTACATCCTCCTATATGTACTTCTC
This sequence comes from Scyliorhinus canicula, assembly GCF_902713615.1. Lineage (NCBI taxonomy): Eukaryota > Metazoa > Chordata > Chondrichthyes > Carcharhiniformes > Scyliorhinidae > Scyliorhinus > Scyliorhinus canicula. The sequence continues at coordinate 60,753,646 of NC_052161.1, read as the reverse complement.
CGACATGTCGACCACCTCTACCTCAGTTTGCTGTGGATTCATCTTCTTCTCTAACAATTGCGCTGCCATTTCCTCACTATTTATATTGGAACAAGGGGATAGGGAGTTGATCACACAACGGATATGGCTTATGGCGTTGTTCTGGTTCAAAATACCTCTGGATTGTGAGCAAGCCTGCAGAGTTTACCCTATCCTTCCCTGTTAGTTTTGTATAGGTTAGTGCACACTTCCGAAATTCGGTTATTTGGCCAATATGGAACTCGCACTTGTGGTTCGTTTTTTCCTTTTACCAATTTAATCAAAGTTGTGGGTTCTTTTGGAATAACAAAGTCACTTCTAGTTGAGTCCCACCAGAGTCGCCAATTAATGTTGCCCTTTATCTTTATTACTATTAACCACAATTTGTGAGTGCGTTCCATGTTGGACAAATGACCACACAACTAGTATTTTAGTATACTTATAGTTTATTGCCAAACATAGGATTGGTTCTTTGCTTAATAACTTATATGCTACTACACATTCGACTATATATAGCAGTTTAAATGGCCTTTATTCAACTTTCAAGTAACAGGCTCTGTGCAGGTTAGATGAGGCCTTTATCTGGTTTCCCACATGCGGCAGCTGGAGGTCATCTGGTTCATCTAAGCTGAGTGTCACCTTTCAGGTGGAGATCGTGGGTCCTTGAACTTGGCTGGTCGAATTGCTGCAGTTGGAACACAGAAGCCAGTCCCAAAAGAGACAGAATGTTGGTCGCGCAGTTCTTCTTATCCTCTCATCTTTCGCGCTCTTTTGGGCAGTCCCAGCTAGGAATCCAATGGATCGCTAGGGTTTCAATCACCCTACTCGATTCTGGCCAATTGGGGACGGGTACCTCGCTAGCTGGACGGGTCCCAGTTGTTTTTGTCCAAGGCACATATGCACTCTCAAGTAAGGTGAATAGGTGTCCCTGAATCTGATATTAATGTTAAATTTCAATCTGAAGCTCATTTTCCTGGGGAGATCTGTGAGTGGCCTCCAACAGATGCGAGTTTCTGTCGCGGTCTGGGTTGTTGTTTGCAAATACACACAATCTGAGTCTTGTCTGTGTCCCAACCTGACCACAATTCCCATCATCCTTTGTGGGCGGCCATTTTAAATGGCCACAGTGTCATGATATCGCCAGACGTGAGAGAGCTGCAGCCATGTTCGGAGATAGTTCATGCATCAGCTTTCCAGAAGGTGAGGTCGGAAACAAGTTCCACTGCAGGGGACCCAGGTGAGGATCTCCATGGGGTGGTATATGGGGGAAGCGTATGAGGAGGCACACCTAGGCACTGTTACGATGATGGAGTAAAATTCCAGGAATTATACCCTGGAATGTTGGACTTTAAAAAGACCTAAGTTTCATATTTTTGAAAAGGACACAGAGCCCCAAAGCTGGCTGAGAATGACTAAGGAACAATGGAACCTCTGCCTGGGCTTCCAGACAATGTAATTCTAAACAAATCCAAAGACTGATTGCCGCCCTTGATAAAGCCAAAGGAACATAATGGCTATCTCATCCAAAGACCCTGGGTACAATTGCCAAGACTGAGACTGACTAGTGGACTCCAGTTTGAATACATAAATACAGGGGTTAAAAGCTGAGAACTGCCCAGTGTTTGTCAGTCTGTGTGTGTGTGTGTGTGTGTGTGTCTGTGTCTGTGTCTGTGTCTGTGTGTGTGTGTCTGTGTGTGTGCGTGTCTCTGTGTGCGTGTGTCTGTGTGTGTCTGTGTGTGTGTATCTGTGTGTGTGTCTGTGTGTGTCTGTCTGGGTGTGTGTGTGTGTCTGTGTTTGTGTGTGTGTCTGTGTGTGTGTGTGTTTCTGTGTGTGTGTGTGTGTGTGTCTGTGTCTGTGTGTGTGTTATCTTGTGTGTGTGTGTCTGTGTCTGTGTGTGTGTGTGTGTCTGTGTGTGTGTGTGTTTCTGTGTGTGTGTGGTCTGTGTGTGTGTGTCTGTGTGTGTGTGTGTGTGTCTATGTCTGTGTGTGTAGTCTGTGCTGTGTGTGTGTTTCTGTGTGTGTGTGTGTCTGTGTGTGTGTGTCTGTCTGTGTGTGTGTCTATGTGTGTGTTTCTGTGTCTGTGTGTGTGTGTTCTGTGTGTGTGTTGTGTGTGTCTGTGTCTGTGTGTGTGTGTGTGTTTCTGTGTCTGTGTGTGTGTTTCTGTGTGTGTGTGTTTCTGTGTGTGTGTGTGTGTTTCTGTGAGTGTGTGTGTGTCTGCGCATGTGTGTGTGTCTGTGTGTTGTGTGTGTGTGTGTGTGTCTGTGTCTGTGTGTGTGTGTGTGTGTCTGTGTGTGTGTTGTGTGTGTGTGTGTGTCTGTATGTGTGTGATTGTGTGTGTGTGGTGTTAGAAAAGCAGCTGGACTCAGTCCACAGCCACCAAGCCGAGTTCCTGAAAAAAAATACCACACGCGCCCCACGCCATCAAATTGAGGGATCTGACTTCCATCATTCTGCTTCTGCAGATCCACTTGGTTCACGAAGGAACAGTTTATTATGGATTCCACACAGACCCACATCCTTCACTAAGAAACAGTTTCTTATGAATTTCACATGTGGTGTGAGAAAAGCAGCTGGAATGTTGCCACACTGAAGGTGATACAGTAACTGAGGCCGGGCCCTTGCACAATAGCCAGCTTTTACAGGAACAGCAAAAACTCTCCTGACTGTGAATCTCAATCAGGCGGCGGCAGGATTACAGCTGGCAGAAGAACTGAAATCTCTCCACCGAACTTCAAAATACCCTGAACAAAGAATCAAGGACTGTAATCAACCTCTATTGGCCGCAATATTTCATCACCTACTTCTCACAACTCAAGGACTGTTCTATATAACTTTTTATTTCTATTGACTTACTATTAGAACTCAATTCTTATTTCTAATCAGGGCAAATGTAGAGGCATATGTTTTACCATTGTACCTTCCCTTTTTAGCAGTTAATAAACTTACTCTATCCTAACTCTAGAAAGCCTAGTTCAATTGGCTCCTTTTTCACATAATTATTGGATCTGGAAATGTATCAAAAGGGAAGGGAACCTTGTTAGATTAAACCTTTGTTGCCACCAGGGAGCCTCACTCCAGTTTGTAACAAATTTGGGAGCATCCCAGCTGGACAATGGAAAATTGAGAGGTCTCACCTGAATCAACAACTGTTGGGGAACCTCAGCTGGGACTGACCATAACAGTGCTGAGAACATTGGCTGTCTCCTGTCATTGTCAAGGAGCCTGGAGGGATCCAGCTCCAACTGGTCAGAGAGACTGGTGCAGAAATGGCTCCTCTTAACAGTCCCAACTCCATCTCTCTATTGTGCTGCAGACCCAAGGACACTGGATGGGATTTTCCAGTTCATTGCCTCGGGGCAGGAATTTCTGTCCCACAATGGGCAGCAACAGAAGATCCCACCTACTGCATCTACTGCCCCACAATGTAGCCCTTGTGTGGATAAGTCATCTACTCAGCTGCCTTCCCTGTGAGGATGCAGCAACACTCCCTGTTACATACCAGAACTTGCCACAACATCTCCAGAAACAATCCACTTTACACCCAGAGATTCTGCAATCAAAATTATTCCAAAAGATCCTCACTATGAATTGACCATTGTCTGACCCTTTGAAGGCCAAGAGCGCTGGACGACATTTACAGGTGAACACGTGACAAGTGAGAGATTGAATGACCCTGTTGGTTCAAGTGTACAAATAAAGCATCAAATCAGCCATGTGGCTGAGTGACGGCATGACATGATGTCAGAGACTGCCAGCAGAGCAGAAGGTCCAGGGAGGGCACCTGTCCACCTTTGGGATGTCGGCAGGATATGCTGGAGGTGGCTGGACAAGCAGCATCCTCCATTTTGAAGATCGCTGAATTCCAAAGCACCATGACTACCAGTCTTCTGGAATTTCTTGCTCTGCAGATCCTGAACTAAACAATACATAAATAAACGTCAATTGGCGAAGGAGTTTCATTCTGGTGACGTTGAGGTACTGTATCTGATGATTTTACCTTTTGGTTTCAATTCCGTGCTTGAAATACAATTCCATCAAAACCACAATGGGATGAAGGGTGTGTTTGGTGGATGTATAAATGTGTGTGTGTTGGAACAATTGAACACATCACCTTCTGTTCTTGCAGCTGATCGGATAATAGAAGTCAAAGTGAGTGAGCAGCCTGTCTATTCGCTCAGATCATCATGAGGTAAGGAAGTTTTTCATGTGGTAATAGTGTGTACAGTACAGACAGCAGTAGCTCAATGGTATCACTGCTGTCTCTGAGCCACGGTGTTGTGGGCTCATGTCACTCCAGAGACTTGAACACAAACTCCAGGCCTATCCTCAATGCAGTTTCAAGCGGGTGCTAGATTGTCTGAGATAAGACATACGATGGAGACAATGTCCATCTTTTCGTTTGGACATAAGACATCCAATGGTACTGCATCAATAGAGTTATAGAGTTTTACAACAAGGAAAAGAGGTCCTTTAGTCCATCATGTCTGTGTCGGGCTTCAAACACCTATCTATTCTAATCCCATTTTCCAGCACTTTGTCCATAGCCTTGTATGCTATGGCATTTCTTGAAATCATATGGTGGAAAATGGATCCATATTTATCTCAGAATCACTCATACAGGTGATCTAATCATTATCACATTGTGTTTTTGGGACCTTGTTCTGCAGAAACGAGCTGCCACATTTCAGCATCACAATAGTGACTTCAATTTAAAAATGATTCATTGACAGGACAGTGCATTGGGATATACTGAGGATTGTGTAAGGTTCTATAAAAATGCAATTCTTCATTGACAATGTATCCTTTATGTAATGCATTCGGGTCCATGGTAGGAAATTGTTCTGAAATGGGAGTCAGCTCACACAGTCATCACTGGGTGAAATTTGGATTTAACTCTGCTGGAACTCCCAAAACGAAAACAAGGGAAAATGAGGAAGCCGAGAATCACATCCTCAGTCCTCAAAGCACGACTGTGTTTAAGCCCCCCCCCCGGCCCATCAAACTCCTCCACCCGCACCCCAGGACCCCAAACAGCTAATTTTAAAGGTTGGTGCAGTGAGGGGGGGTTGTGGTTCACTGGGAAACAGACCAAATTCCCTTCCTCCCAACTGGTATATCACCAACCAACCCGGGTCGGGGGGTATCAGCTGGTGAAGCAGCAGAATGTCCTTTGGACAGGAATTGCCTCACACTGGGAACCTTTCCCTCTCTTCTGTTCCCAGTCACTGTGTTTATACAAACACTGGCTCATTCAATGGTGGGCAATAAAATGTTAATGTTTGGAGTTCTTCTGTTCCTGCTAATTGTGACTCTGCCTCTTCTTCCTGTTTCCCTGTAATGCCACATCTCCCCTGATCGGCAGTGCTGATGCCCAGAAATGTACAGGGTCCCTTCAGAGTGGGGGCAGAATGTGAAGTGAAGTCCCACATCTCCCAGCTCAGAGATCAAACTCAACCTGAAGGAAGATAAAATATTTGAAATGAAATGAAATTAAATGAAAATCGCTTATTGTCACGAGTAGGCTTCAAATGAAGTTACTGTGAAAAGCCCCTAGTCGCCACATTCCGGCGCCTGTTCGGAGAGACTGTTACGGGAACATAGATATCAGTTAATAAAGGTCTAGGGATATCTTCCAATCTCCAAATGTCCTGACCCAATACTCCTGACACTGTTCAGTTGATCAGGGCAGCATGGTAGCATAGTGGTTAGCAAGGTTGCTTCACAGCGCCAGGGTCCCAGGTTCGATTCCCGGCTTGGGTCACTGTAGGTCTGGAGTCTGCACGTGTCTGCGTGGGCTTCCTCCGGGTGCTCCGGTTTCCTCCTGCAGTCCAAAGATGTGCAGGTTAGGTGGGTTGGCTCTGCTGAATTGCTCTCAGTGTCCAAAAAAAAGGTTATGTGGGGTTGCTGAGTTTCGGGGATAGGGTGGAGATGTGGGGTTTAAGTGGGGTGCTCTTTCCAACGGCCAGTGCAGGCTCAATGGGCTGATTGGCCTCCTTCTGCACTGTAAATCCTTGTGCTGCTCTATCTTTCCAGAGTTGAAATGCAAACAGACACTATATTACCCAATTGGATGATTCTTAATTATTAATCAAACAGCTCATTCCCTACATTTACAACACTTTTATTGATAGAAAGATGTTCAATTCTTGCAGACTGTGAGACAATTCTGGGAAATTATCATTGCTAATTTGAAGGCATTTACTTTTTGTTTCCTCCACTATGAAGACCTATACAAAGCGATTGTTTGACCATATCCGGCATTTCCTTAATCCACATTTTAATTGCTCCTGGCTCTGCCTCTTGAGCAAATTAAACACTCCAAGTTCCTAGTTTACCATTCCTCACTCAGTGCCTTCTTTTCCCTTGGCACAGAGTTCCCAATCTCACCAAGCCCTTCTGTCACTCTATGAATCCACTCAGCTCTGAGTTAACAAACGCTTGTGTAAAAACTGGCGCATGTCAGAAGAAAGAGACACAAAGCAGATCTGTTTTTTATTATATTGAGACAAAAAACGCAGACAAAAAGAAAAAGCAGTGGGGTTGCATTGCTGGTTAAAGAGGAAATTAACGCAAACGTGAGGAAGGATATTTGCTACAACTATGTGAAATCTGTATGGGGAGAGCTGAAAAACACCAAGGGGCAAAAACTGTTCGTAGAGTTTGTATATGGAACACAGACTGTAGTGGTGATGTTGGGAATTCGATAATCTTTATTATTGTCACAAGTAGGCTTACATTAACACTGCAATTAAGTAACTGTGAAAATCCCCTGGGCGCCAGACTCCGGCGTCTGTTCGGGTACACTGGGAGAATTCAGAATGTCCAATTCACCTAACAGCATATCTTTCGGGAGCTGTGGCCGGAAACTGGAGCATCTGGAAATCCATGCAGGCATGGAGAGAACGTGTAAACTCCACACTGACAGTGAACCAAGGCGGGAATCGAACCTGGGAACCTGGCGCTGTGAAGCAACAGTGCTAACCATTGTGCTACCATGCCGCCCATGAAATGCAAGCGATAAAGGAACATCTGCAATTATGGGTGATTTTAATCTGCATATAGATTGGGCAAATCAAAAGACCACAATGCTGTGGAGGAGGAATTCCTGGAGTGTGTACCGGCTGGTTTTCTGGACCAACACATTGAGGAACCTATTGGAGGACGGGGAATTCTAGACTGATGTGGAGATGCCGGCTCTGGACTGGGGTGGGCACAGTAAGAAGTCTCACAACACCAGGTAAAAGTCCAACAGGTTTATTTGAAATCACAAGCTTTCGGAGCGCTACTGCTTCATCAGGTGAATTGAGGCAGATTCACAATCACAGCATATAAAGGAGAGACACAATTGTAAGATAATTACAGATTGGAATGTGAAGAATGATTGGAATGTGAGTCTTGACAGGGAAAGAAATATTTACAGGAACAGACAGTGTGAGTGGAGTGAGTGATAATCACTATTAATTCTAGACTGGGTATCATGTAATCCAAGACTGGGTATTGCATCATGAGAAAGGAATAATTGGCAATCTAGTGTGAGACCCATTGCGGATGAACAACCTGAACATGATCAAATTTTTCATCAAAATGGAAAGTGATGTGATTGATTCTGAGACGAGGGTCCTGAATCTTAATAAAGAAAACTATGATGATATGAGGCTCGAGTTGGCTATGATAGATTGGGAATCATTCCTCAATGGAATGATGGTAAATTGGCATTAGCAAACATTCGAGGGAAGGGGGGGGGGGGGGGGGGGGGGGGCTGGTGGCATGGGTGAACTGCAACAATTCCTGTCTGGTGCAAAAGTAAAACGGAAAGATGGCCAAACCATGGCTTGCAAGGGAAATTAGAGATCGTATTAGATCCAAGGAAGAAGCATACAAATTGGCCAAGAAAACAACAGGCTGAGAATTGGGAGCAGTTTTGAATTCAGCAATGGAGGACCAAGAGATTGATTGAAAAAGGGGAAATAGAATACGAGAATAAGCTTGCGGGGAACATAAAAACTGATTGCAAACTTTTCTGGAGGTATATGACAAAAAGACAAATGTAGGTCCCTTACAGTCAGAAAGAGGGGAATTTATAATGAGGAACAAAGAAATGGCTGACTCATATTTTTTTTAAAATTCAGAGTACCCAATTATTTTTTTCCAATTAAGGGGCAATTTAGTCGCCAATCCACCTACCCTGCACATATTTTGGGTTGTGGGGGCGAAACCCATGCAAACACCACACGGACACTGACCAAGATTTGGGATTGAACCTGTGCGCCCGTGCTGCCCTGCTGACTATTAAATATATACTATGGTTCTATCTTCACAAATGATATACAAGAAATGTTGGGGAACACAAGGTGGGATTTTCCGCTTGCCGATGCCGAAATCGCAAAACGCGATTGGGCGGAGAATTAGCCTCTGACGCCAAAATCGGGATAGGCTTCAGTTTGACGCCAAATCGGAATGCTCCAGCACCCTGGAAATGTTGTAAATGGGTTGTTCACTGGGCGGCGTTAAAGTACAGTAGGCTTATCATTAGCGGGCCTGACACCGTATTCTCCAGGGCCTCCGAGATTCACCGCCTCCGATGGTCCGCGTTCCCCTTGTTCACTTGTGGTTTCAAAAATCGTGAACCTGCTGAGCGAGAGAGAGAGGAGGTAGGAAATCGAATGGAGTGACTGCGGGCTGCTGGCCCAGACACTCGCCGTGCTGGCTGGGTTGGGGGGACACCCTGCCAGGGCCGGGAGAGGGGGAACAAGTCGATCAGCCGGGATGCACCCGCACAGGACTGATGTGGTGCCCAGGCACCGACCGCCATTACGGTGGCCATCTTGCTGCACACCCACTGACCACCCACCTTGGCCCCTGGTTCTACACAGTGACTGCAGCCGTATGGGTACGCTCACCCCTGCACCCCAGCTCCCGTCACAAAGCTTCCATCCTCGACCCCAGACATCCCACTCAACTGGCCACCACCCACCAGGATCCACCCAGGGCCACACCCACGACAGCCCCAAGTGAGGGCAGTGGTGCCAGCCAACAGTATACCTGGCAGCAGGAACACGTGCTAGGACAAGGATACCGACGGGGCAGGAGGATGGGGGAAGGACATGCGTGGACAGAGCCTGTACTGCCAACCGGGGCCACCATGGCGACCATCAAACCTGGTTGGGCACGGGAGTATGCACCATGCTGACATGTTGGGCGTTCACCCCTTGTAGACAATGGCGTTTGCCGTTCAACCAGAAATGGCAAATCCCATTGGCATGTCGCCAGAACGGAGAATCTCGCTGGGAGCGATGGCTCGCCACCGAGAAGCACTCCATAGTCTCCCAAATGGAGAATCTTGTGCTCTGTGTTTTCAAGAAGCAGTTCGATATAGCACTTAGAGCGAAGGGGATCAAAGGATAAAGGTGGAGAAGGAAGAATCAGGGAAATAATTATAATCTTCATTGTCACAAGTCGGCTTACATTAACACTGCAATGAAGTTACAGTGAAAAACCCCTTGTCGCCACATTCCGGCGCCTGTTCGGGAACACAGAGGAAGAATTCAGAATGTCCAAATTATCTAATAGCACGTCTTTGGGGACTTGTGGGAGAAAACCGGAGCACCCAGAGGAAACCCATTCAGACACAGGGAGAACCTGCAGACCCCGCACAGACAATAACCAAGCTAGGACCAAACTTGGGACCCTGCACTGTGAAGACATAGTGCTGACCACGATGGTACCATGCTGCCCACAATTGAGTTGCTATTGAGTTGGATGATCACCGTGATCATAATTAATGGCAGACCAGGCTCGAAGGGCTGAATAGCCTCCTCCTGTGCCTATTTTCTATGTTTCTATGGGGAGTGCTGAATCATTCAGTTTAAGTTGCTGATGTGCCTCAGGCCTAGAGGAGGTCCCAATGCACACACTTGCACAATAATCAGATGGAAAATTTAAACCTCCGATAGCCGGTTATCCCCTGCCTACGGTCTGCTCTGGTTGATTCTCGATGACAGTGGGATCAGATGGCTAGAACCACACAGATTTTCAGCTGTTTGCCCCACCCTGGTTTTCACACACATTCTCTTAGAGCTTTTCCCAGGAGATGTAGAATATGCCCAGGAGCACAGCTCCCAGTGGATCAGCTGGAGTGTCTAAGCCTCAAATACCCAGGGGAACCCCAACAATGCTCACCCCCTACCCACCACAAAATACTCACCCTACCACCCAGAAATATTCAGCCGAATCCCCAAACAATATTCACCCTAACCCAAAGTATTTACCATAACCCCCCAAAAAGATTCACCCGAACCCCCAAACAATATTCACCCTAATCCCCCCCCAAACAAGCACCCAAACATATTCACCCTAATCCCCCAATAATATTGACCATTCCACCAAAATGCTCACCCTACCCCAAAAGAAATATTCACCAACCCCCCAGAGTATGTTCATCCTAAGCCCCCAGAAATATTCACACTTATATTCCAGAAATATTCATCCTAACCCCAAAAAATATTCACCATCCCCCCGTAAATATTCACCCTAACCACCAAAACTATTCACTCTCCCCTCCAAAAAATATTCACCATCCCCCTGAAAATATTCACCCTAACCACCAAAAATATTCACTCTCCCCTCCAAAAAATATTCACCACTCCCACAAAATGTTTACCTGACCGCCCAAAAACTATTCACGCTGACCCCCAAAAATATTCACCCTAACCCCCCGACAATACTCACCTCCCACCTCCGAACTGGTTTAGCACAGTTGGTTAAACAATTGGCTTGTAATGCAGAACAAGGCCAGCAGCATGGGATCAATTCCCGTACCAGCCTCCCTGAACAGGTGCTGGAATGTGGCGACTACAGGCATTTTGCAGCAACTTCATTGAAGCCTACTTGTGACAATAAGTGATTATTATTATGAAAATTTATTCACCCTTCCGTCCTTTCCTGGTCTGGCCTACATGTGTGCAGCAATGAGGTTGACCTTAAATGTCCCCAGCCTGCAACACCCGCATCCCATGAGAACCCCCCAAAATACCCCTGCCAATGCTCACCACCCCACCCCAACTCCCTTACAATGCTCACAGCCCCCTCATTCCCTGACAATGCTCAGCCTCACCCCAAATATACTCACCCCCTCACTACCTGACAATGCTCATTAACCCGCGCACTCACTCCCTGATAATGCTCACCCCATCCCTGACAATACTTACCCACATCCCTGACAATACTTTCCACCCCCAACCACTGACAATGCTCATCTCCCCTCATTCCCTCACAATACTCATCCCCCTCCCTTCAATTCTTTTTTATTCTTTTTTTTAATAAATTAAGAGTACCCAATATTTTTTTCCAATTAAGGGGGAATTTAGCATGGCCAATCCAACTATCCTGCACATCTTTGGGTTGTGGGGGTGAAACCCACGCAAACACGTGGAGAATGTGTAAATTCCATGTGGACGGTGACTGTCATGTGGGAGCACCTTTAAGAAATAGGTGTTTATAAATAGGTGTGCATGTAAATATCTGCAATGCGAGTACCTTTGAGAAATGGATGCTTATTACTACAGTGATGTCAGAGAGTGGGTGGAGCTGGGCTGTCTGTCAGCTTTTTACTTTCAATTTAGGCTGTTTGCTGCAGGGTGTGTTTTAGTTTCGTTTTTCAGAGCTGCATAGCTCCAGTCACAGCCAAAAGGGATATTAGTCTCTCTCTCTGTAATCTAAAGAATGTAAATCAATCCTTTGGTGATTTAAAACTAATAACTGCTCTCAGTTGTGACTTTTACATGATGTGCTTCTGTTAAAAGTTATTTTTTAAGTCTTATGGATGTTAAAAGGACAGCTTAAGGATTACTTAGTGTTGTATTCTTTGGTGGTTGTATTTGAATTAATGCTTGCTGCGATGTTCACTGTAAGTTTTTAAAAAAATTAACTTGAGTTCATAGAATAAACATTGTTTTGCTTCAAAAAATACTTTTCCATTTCTGCTGTACCACACCTGTAGAGTGGGCAGTGTGCTCCCCATATCACAATCTATTAAAAGCTGTGGGTCAGGTGAACTCCATGATACACTTTGGGGTTCTCTAAACCCTGGTCCATAACAGTGACCCAGAGCCGGGATCGAAGCTGGGACCTCAGCGCCGTGAGGCAGCTGTGCCACCATGCCACCATGCTGCCCAGCTCTCCTTTCAATTCTTGATGATGCTCACCCCTCTCATTGTTGGAGGGTCTAGGTGTTGAACATTATCAGGTTGCGAGGCTGTGCAGCTATAGAGGTTGGCATTTCTGGTTACAGACAGCCTCAGACAAGGAATTGAAGTCAGGAATGAAGGAACATGTCTGCAGGTCATGATGAAAAATGGGGCCTTGTCTTCATTGGAATTAAACTCGACACTTGAGCACCCAATTCTATTCGTCATCGGATTTTAACAGCAGCCAAGTGCAGAGATTCAGCCTAAACTGGTGAGTGGGCCGGCACTGCGCCTCTGACTGGAATATCTGGGCTGTTATCAATGTCATTAATTATTGAATCAGATACTGTTTTTAAAATACAAAGTGTGTCATAGTCCTAAATCCCATGTTCCTTCATGTGTATGTCTGATAATGTTTCAGGATTTTGATAATTAAAGAAAAATTGGTATTTATACAAAGTATTTCACAATCGCAAAGCAGTTTACAACCAATGAGGTATTTCTGAAGTGTTGTCACTGTTGCTATGTAGGAAGTAATAGAACCAATTTTCACAAAGAAAGCTCCCACAAATAGCAATGTGAAAATGACTTGATGATCTGTTTTAGTGGTGTTGGTTTGAGGGATGAATGTTGGCCAGGACACTGGGGAGACATCACAGCTTCTTCATTGAGCATTTCCACGGAACCCTTTCCATCCATCTGAAAGGAAAAATTGTACCTTGCTTCACCATCTCAGCAAAAACTCAGCAACTCCCTCAGTACAGCCCAGGAAGGTGAGGCAATGATTGGTGTTGTCATCAAAAAGAAAATGCTGGAAAATCTCAACAGGTCTGGCAGCATCTCTGCAGGGAGAGAAAAGAGCTGATGTTTCGGGTCCAGATGACCCTTTGTCAAAGCCTTTGTGTTGTCATGACCACCTAAAACAGGCATTTCCTCAAAGACCTGTGTATGGGGCTCCCTTTTTCCAAATTGCAAAGGAATCAATTGAGCAATGGAGGTCCTGTGGCACAGTGGGTAGCAGCCCTGACGCGGCACCGTGGCACAGTGGTTAGCACTACTGCCTCACAGCACCAGGGACCCGAGATCAATTGCGGCCTCGGGTGACTGTCTGTGTCGAGTTTGTATGTTCTCCCGGTTTCTGTGCAGGTTCTCCGGTTTCCTCCCACAGTCCAACGATGTGCAGGTTAGGTGGATTGGCCATGCCAAATTGCCTCTTTGTGTCCAAAAGGCGAGGTGGGGTTGCTGAGTAATAGGGATAGGGTGGATGTATAGGCTTAAGTAGATTGTTCTTTCCAAGGGCTGGTACAGACATGATGGGCTGAACGGCCCCCTTCTTTAAATTCTATGATTCTACGACACTGGGTTCTAGTCCAACCACAATACTTGATGGTCAAGGAATGTGGGTTCATAATTCTGCAAATAACATTGAATATCAACCTGCAAATCCCTCCAACATGCCATTAACATGCAGTATAATGGACTGTCCACTTACCTGCATGACTGCAGCTCCATCAACACTTAAGGAGTTTTATACTACTCCAGACAAAACAGCCCGATTGATTGTCACTTGTCCATTATATTAAACATTTACTCCTTCCACCACTGACACACTGTGGCAGCAGCTCCTACAGGTTGCACTGTAAAAACTCACCAATGCACATTCAACAGCACCTAGAAGGACAGGGGCAAAGGTCCATGGGAAGACCACCAATTGGAAGGTCCACTCCAAGTTGCTCACCATCCTGACTTGGAAATGTATCACCGTTCCTTCACTGTTACTGGGTGAAAATCTCATCTGACTGGAGTGATTTGCATCTCAGTACGTATGCAAAGTGTTAACATATGTAAGCAGCAGCTAGATAACCACTAGATGGCAGCACTAGGTATGGGTATAAAAGATAAACTCAGAGAGAGTTCCTGCCTCTTCGTGTTAGGAGTGACGAGCGATCAGATTTAGAGAGATAGCTTTGTGTGCAGGTGCAGTTAATCATTATTATATATATTTAATCTAACCTATAGTTTTAATTATTGAAGAGTGAACAAACTCATGGTTAAATCATTATCATTACTCAACAAACAGTATTTGCTTTATTTGAAGACTTTGAGTATTACTGAACATCATGCATGTGACCATTCTGGCAGAAACCAAATGAGTAACAATGTATTACACAATGTAATATAACACTGACTTCAACAACTAGATTTTGGAGCTTATCTGATAACAAACCTAATAATCAATTCCTGGACAAACGATTTTCTGCTGATTCTCTGGTCTCTGAAATGATGGGCTGGATTCTCCGCCGGAGGGATGCTCCGTTTTGCCGGCAGCCCGGGGATTGCTGACGGCGTGAGGCTGACCCACAATGGGAAACCCCATTGACCAGCCGGTAAAACGGAGCATCCCAACGGCGTGCTGAACCAGAAATCTGGCTTGGCAGCACGGAGAAACACGCCCGATTAGTTTCAGTTGATCTCAAAGTCACTGTTCAGAAACTTTAACATCAGTAGCTGGTTCATTCAGCAAATCACCAGAGCCTCTGGGAATCAGTCAGCCCTACTTTAACTCTGTGTAGGTGAGTGGGTTTTGAGCATATACACAGGATTTATGACACCAAAAATATTAACAATGATTCACTTGTAATTTCAATGTTGAGAATCACCAGCAGAGTCCTGGAATATAAATCGATTGATATGGTGCTGTACCATTGCTAAATATCCACACTGCCTCATCTAGTGTGAACCACAAAGGCCTGGGTTCGAATTCATTACAAGAGTCAAATGTGAAACATGGACATGTTTGAGCTTCAGACAAGGTGGATTTGTAAAATATTTTTTTTCTCTTGCAGTAACACACAGAAGGATTTGTTGAAAGTGAAGCTCGATCAGCTTCAATGTCACTTCACGTGGGCTCCACAGAGAGAAAACATTGACCTGGTCGATATAAAGCAAAGGTTACAAGATTCAATAGATCTTGGTGTGAATTATCAAGCGAGGTCTTACAACCAGCTCGCTTTTGTGAACTGTCTGCAAGGAAACTGTGAGGAGGCGATTCAAAATTTAAAGGAAGCTGAAAGAATTCTGAGAGAGAATCATGAAGATGAATTTGATAAAAGAATCATCGTCACCTATGGAAATTATGCCTGGGTATATTATCACATGGAACAAATGACAGAGGCTCAGTCCTACCTCGACAGACTGGAGAGGATCTGTGAACAATTTCCTGATGCCTCTCGGTACACAGCAATGTTACCTGAAGTATACGGGGAGAAGGGTTGGTCGCTATTGAGTTCTGCAGGTCAATATTACGAAGAAGCAAAGGAATGTTTTCAAAATGCTTTGAGTGAAGATTCTGCAAATATTGAATGGAACGTTGGATATGCGACTGCTCTGTCTCGTCTCGAGGGGTTTTCTGGTACCCAAGAGAATAGAAGTCACAGTAAATCAACGAAGCAGTGGAGACGTGTGCTGGAGCTTGATCCTCATCACTCAGTAGCCAAGGTGCAGTTAGCTCTAAAACTACGACAGCTCAATCAAAAGGAGGAAGCGCTCATATTAGTTGAACAAGCATTGGATCACACCCCTGCTGATCCATATGTGCTTCGTTACGCAGCAAAGTTTTACAGAATCATAAGAGATGTGGAAAAAGCTGTGGAGCTGCTGAACAGAGGATTGGAA
Organism: Scyliorhinus canicula; assembly: GCF_902713615.1. Lineage (NCBI taxonomy): Eukaryota > Metazoa > Chordata > Chondrichthyes > Carcharhiniformes > Scyliorhinidae > Scyliorhinus > Scyliorhinus canicula. The sequence continues at coordinate 60,737,769 of NC_052161.1, read as the reverse complement.
GCCAACCAACACTCTACCTTCTTACACCATCAAATAGGTCAGTGTTACAGAACCAAACTGAATCCACTGATCAGAAATCGAGGCAGCAGTGATCCTCACAATCCTGCTTTTCAGCTGTGGAATGATTTGATTAATAAATGCAAGTTTCATTTTCAAAAGGCAATAGAGAATCGACCATTAACATCTATTAACATGCACCTGGATTTGGCACAAATCTGTGCGTTAAATAAAGAATATGACGAAGCGAAGAAGATCTACAAACATCTCCTGACATTGCAGGGTATACGTCCAGAGGATAAGCAGGAAATCTGTTTACAGACTGGGTTATTTGAACTAAACTACATGAAATCGGAATCAAATGCCATCACCCATTTTCTGGAAGGAATGAAAGTCAATTATGACTCAAGACAACGGCGACGATGCCGAGAAAAGTTGGAGATGATAGCAGCAAGACAACTTCGCAGGAATCCTGGAGATAGCAAGGCTTTACTTGGGTCAATGCACCAGCTGGATGGTGAAAAATGTGAAGCTATTAAATGCTTTGAAGAGGCCTTGAAGTTCGATCCTGGCAATGAAGAATATCTAAGTGCTATTTTTGAATTACGCCTTTCCACCGAGGCCAACAATGACTTTCCCAACTAAATCTAAATGCATTTCGAAAAGTTTATTGATGTTCCCTGATCTCTAAACAGGTTTAGTTGGCTACATTTTGATTTATATTCTGATCGCACCTTCTTTCAAATGAGTACTTTGTGTGTTGAATTTTCAACCCATAATCTTATTGTAATTATTCTAAATCCATGTGCTTCATTCAGAAATATTAACCAAATTGGTAAACTAACCAAATAGCATTTATTTCCATAGCCTTAGAGTGTTTCCTGAGTGTGGAATGGAGCAAAATTAGAAATGATTTGGGTAATTTGCGATAATTGAACCAATTGGTCAGAGTCACAATAATTCTTTGTAAATTATCCAAACTTGCTTAAAACAATAATCAGCTTAACATGGGCCTGCTTGTAAATATAGATGGGGTTTGGGTGAGTGCTGAGGGGATTTCTGCAGATTCTGGCTCTGGGTTCAGGACAGAGTTGGCAGCACAGTCGGTGTCCGATGATGTCACAAGAACCCAGTCACTGTATGTTAATGAGGTCTCCGTCCACTTTGGGTGAGCAGTTTAACCCAATTTTACCAAGTGGGTACATTTAAAATCACCTCTATCAAATACTTTTTTTTGAGCAATTCTTTAAAATTTAGATTGCCCAATTCATTTTCTTCCCCAAGGGGCAATGTGGTGTGGCCAATCCACCTACCCTGCACATCTTTGGGTTATGGGGGTGAAACACAAGCAAACACGGGGAGAATGTGCAAACTTCATCCGGATAGTGACCCAGAACCGGGATTGAACCTGGGGCTGTAAGGCAGCAATGCTAACCACTGCTCCACCTTGCTGCCCTTCTCCATCAAATTCTAATATAACCTAGATAACTGGGACACAGATGTAAACTGATGTCCAAATGTAGATGACAAGTATCTTTTGTTTGATCTTCATCTGTTTCATGATTTTAATGGGAAAACGTTATAACAGCTGTTACAATAACCTTCAGTGCACTCTGAGTGTGTAGTTTATGGTGTTTTTTTAAATAATGATGGTATAATAACAATATCCAATCCAGCCACAGAGGATATTATAAATCCATTCTGCCCCCCCTATCTTTCACTTGATGCCGCTTCACAGAAACGTTCCCCATTGGGTGAAAGGCTTTCCATCTGTGACAGCGGAGAAAGGGCCAACAATCACTGCAGACTCTTCAGATAAATCAACAGCTTGATTCTGTTGCTGTGAGGATTTGCTGACAGATGATCGGACTCCCATCCAGAGCGTTCATTCAGATCTCAGCCTCTGTCACTGGGAGTCTCGCTGTCCTGTAACTTGTCAGCTTCACCAACCCTTCATCAAACCATCCGAGTCCCTCAATGGCCAATGCAGAGCAGCCTGGACAATACCCGAGAAAGACCATTTCTACAGACTGTACCATCTCACTGAGGGGGAAAGCAGTAAATGGGGAAGGCTAAAGGATATAAAAATGGGTGAAAGCGGGTGAAAAAGAATAAGCCTTATGGTTGCTAATATTGATTTTCTTAACAGATATCAATTGTAATTGTACTGAATGAATGTGAATTATCAAATAACCAATAAAATGAAACTGGCTAAAATTATTTTTGCATTATTGTCCTGTGTGAACACAAATTGCTCGTGAGCTACAGAATACTCTGGGAGTAAAATCTGCAAGTCACTTTATGACAGTTGAGGTTTTTGGCCACTTGTGTACATTTTCACAAATAACATTTCATTCTGGTAAACACAGAGAAACTCAGACACAACAAACTGTCGCCTTTTCGGCTAAATGGAAAAATACTGCGATGGGATGAAAGCTAAGAGTATATAAGATTGAAAATAATTCAAACTTTGTCAATGCAGACACAGGTTTTAACAACAGAACTCATCAATATGGATGATAATGTCTCCTAGAATTAAGACTTCATAACTCTCCACCAATGAGAATGGTGTGCGGTCTCCATTTGCCTCTTTGTCAATATTTTTAAAGACAAAGTAAATTCATTAAAACTTTTGATTCCTCCCAATAATAGATTCCCTGCTGCTGATTGGGTACAGAAGCTTCAAAATGTAAAATAATCATCAATTCCAAAATGGGAAATAACCTTTATAATAAAATTGAAGAAAGTTTGTTTCCTTTTTTGTCAAAATATTAGAATAAAGTCCAATCATTGCACTCACAACAGAATCCGAAATATTGGAAAATGTACTTTGGGAACAAAAAGTTGTGTTATGACCCCCTATATGGACAGAGTTCATCGAGCATTTGATTCCCCTCCGAGAAATATTTTGAGTTTATTGACAACTCAAGAATACAGAAGACTCAGCAACTTGCTAAAAATAGTCACGACAAACAGGAATATGCTAAAAGCATTTACAATACAATAACAAACACAAAGCTACCAGCTCTCAAGCTAGCACACACCCACCACCAAGCCCCTGGCCCCAACAGTAGCCCCACATCGGCGGAAAGGCGCCCAACGAGCAGCACAGATCACCGGAAAAGGGCACAGTGTGAGAGAGAGAGAGAGAGAGAGGAAACACCACTCCCCTCTCAAGAGGGGGCACAGTTCAACCCAAAACAGTTCCTTAAAACAAACGAACAGCTGCAAAGCCAGCATACGGCCACCTTGTGACGTTCTTTGCTTTTTGGATGGTGATTGCTCTGAAGTGTCCTGCCTTACAAAGAACATCAACCTATGTTTCAAACAAAGCTTATTTATCAACACTACAACTAAACAAGATTTGAAGTAACTTACTAAGATACAAATATTAAAAAATATACCAAGACTACTATTCTATCTGCAGAGCTTCTAAAAACATGACTACTCTGTATCCCACTGTTTCTCGTTGTACTTTACTCAATTTGCTCTGTTTAATCACCTTGCTCTAGAGTCGCCAGGTATCTTTATGATACCACCACGAGGTTCAAGTTCAAGTGCTGATCCATGACTCAATACACCAGTTAGTAAGGTTCAAATCAAAACACGTTTATTATATACACAGTCAATTCCTACTCATGCATAAAACACTACTCACTAGACTAGCTCTGACACTAAAAGGCCAATACTTAGCTTTGGAAAAGGGGCCCACCAGGTCAGGGAACAATGGCCTCTCGTTCAATCCTGAGTCTGCAGGCTTCCAGCTGGTATGGACTAATGGTTATGAGTGCCAATCTCGTAGCGTGCGTTGACTGGACACTTACTTCTTGGTGCAGCTGCCAGGCAGGTCTCTCTGAGTTGAGAGTCACGGTCACGGATGGTTTCGAACTGCTGAGAGACCCTGCCAAGAAGACCTGCCAAGATAGCTGTTAGGCTGGTCTCTCCTCGCTGAATGCCAAGTGCCAAGAGAGCGAACTGAACTTGGGGGCTTTATGTAAAAGCCCCCGGGGCTTCGCGCCCTTTTGGGCAGACTCCGTACCTGGTTCCAATTGATTGGACCACGTTCCCAATACTGGAGCTGTTCCCTGATCGCTGGGCGGTTCCTATATGTCCGTTGGCCTTCTTTTGTCCTCGCTCCCACTAGCACCAGGGAGTCTGGCTCGGTCTCAATTACTCTTAATGTTGCCAATTGTTCCCGGGAATCACTCATCAATATGTCGATGGTTGTTATTTTCAATGCTGTCTGGTTTTCTGCAAGTTCTAATACACAGGAAGCTTTGCATCTGCTTTCTTCCCTGTGCTTGTCCATTTTTCCCTGCATTCTTAGCGGACCTCCATTTTAGAATCGGGAAGTGTCCAACCCAGGTGGCTACACTCCCTGCTTGTGATCCCTAACGCGAAGGGTGAAGGATCACATAACTGCATTGTCTTCACTCCCTGACCCAGCGAGCACTCCTCCATGGCCTCTACACTGACCATAACTATGCAAGAAAATTTTAACTGACAATTCTAAGTGGCGCTCTGTCAAAGAGAGGGACATGCATTACTACACAAAAAAAAAACGGTACCTCTAACTATCTTCCGTAAACTACACTCACTTAAACACCAAACATACTAATCTTCCTAATATAAAAATAATAGAAGCAATCACATTTTTCTCTGGCTTGGCAATCAAGCACAGAGCAATACAATTTTAAAGTCACAAACGAAACACATTTCTTTATTTACAAATTACGCACACGCAACGGATATCCAGCAGAGGGCAGCAGAGCAGAGCTTCTGATTGGCTGTTCCGGGGAGATTTCCATACGTGCAGTGCGGTCAGCGTAGGTTGAAGGTGGTTTGTGAAGGGGCTGTTCTCGAGTGACAGCTTGACACGAAAGGCTACTTTCGTAGTGTCTCCCACCCATCCTCCTCCTCTAACCAAAAAATGTTCTGTCCGTTGGATTGCTAAACTAACAAGTCTTTTTAAAAAGTTAATTTTTAGTTTTTTTTTTAGTTTTCAGTAGTTAGGAATTTAGTTCAGTAGGAATGGAGGTTAGGGTAGTTGAATGTTCCTCCTGCAGAATGTGGGAGGAAAGGGTCACCTCGAGTGTCCCTGCTGACTACATCTGCGGGAAGTGCACCCAACTCCAGCTCCTCGAGACCCACGTTAGGGACCTGGAGCTGGAGCTGGATGAACTTCGGATCATTCGGAGGGTGGAGGGGGTTATTGAGAGGAGTTATAGGGAGGTAGTCACACCTCAGGTAAAAGAAGAAGGTATGTTGCTCGTTTTAAGTTAGTGTGATTAACACTCCTCCAATAGAGGACGTGTGCTTAACACTGGCTTGGCTCTGTTTCTTATCTATGCTCTGGAGTCGCCAGGTGCCGTAAGAGATACCGTCACAAGTTATCAAGGTCAAGTTCAAAGCAATAAATCTATACTCCGATTAGTAAGTCCAAAACAATTAGTGTTTATTATAACAATTATAATAAATACTCATGCACACGCTAAAAGACTAACTTACTTCTACCATTAAATGACTAATACTTATCTAAGAAGGAACAGGCAAGGTCAGGGAACAAGGCCTTCGTTCCGTTCTGGTCTGCACTTCTTGTAATTACTGCTCGACACAGGTATAAGTAAGGCCTGGGTCAAGGTAGCGATCGTCGTTTTGGCACTTACTGATCGATGGCTGCTACTCGATAGCTGCTGTAAGACAAGGGTCTGGAGGCTGAAGACAAACAGGAGACAGCAGACTGGAGACAGCAGGCCGAAGACAGCAGCAGAACGGACCATGTGCGGGACCTTCTTTTTATAGGTCCCAGGAGGTCCTTGCCCCTTGGGGCAGGCTCCTTCACCTGCTGGGGATCGATTGGGTCTTGTCCCAATTGATATGATTTGAACCCCCCTATCCTAGGGCCGTTCCTTGATGGCTGGGGCGGTTCTTAGGGCTTATTGTTCTGGTTTCGTTGGTGCCATCCTGTCTGCCTAGCTATTGAAAAACATCGATTGATACTTAAATGTATCTATTGTATCTGGGACTGGCCGGTATCACCTCATTACTATGCAGATCGTTTTCCTATTTGCAGCTTTGCCTGAACTTCTGCAGCTGTCTGGAAACCAGTTTTTTTACATGTCTGAATGCTAAATGCTTCTGCAAGCTGTGTGTTCTTTACTATGTCCATTTTTCCCTGCACTCTTTGCAGTCTCCATTTTGTATACTGGTGTCCATCTTAGATGGCTGCACTCCCTCCTTGTGATCCTCACGAGAAATTGTGAAGGATCACCTATGCATGGTTCCTCTCTGTTCCTTTTTGGGTTCCCTTTTTGGGTTCCCTGACCTTAGCAAGTTCCTGAGCGTCTACTCTGTCCTTAACTATGGCAAAAAAATTTTAACTCACATTTTCTACTTGGCGCTATGTCAAAGGGGACATGCATTACCAATAATCGGGAACCTCTACCTATCACAATTACTACCCTCGTCTTACATTAAACATTTCATCACAGTCTAAAACCTTATTCATTCACACCACAGTACATGTCGCTTTCTGACTCGGCAGTCGAGTACAGAACCATATAATACATCCATTTCATGTTTTTATTTACAGATTGCTATAAATAAATTTCTTACGCATCAAGGGGTTGGGGGATTGTTGAAAACTGAAAATAGGGGATTGAACTCCGTAAATGGTTGAGGGGCAGGAGCTCTCCTTTTCCATTTCCTCAACCTGAGGGTCTGCACTATGATGCAGAGAATTGTAATCACCAACAGTGATTCAATGATGTATGACATCGAGTACCAGGTCATGAATTTCGTGCACCAGGTCTGAACCTCACTGATCAGTGCTGAGCACAGAGACGTCGGTGTGTGGGAAGCATTAACGGCGGGGGTCGTGGGGGAAACATGGTTTGCTTCTACATGCAAAAATACGACAACATTTAATAGCAATCGGTAGGCTTCCATCATGGTCTTCTTTGTTCTCTTCCTGCTCTTCATTTGTATGGCCGATCTTGCCGTGAACCCTCCTTCGACTGTTCGAAAGCTATGGGATCAAGCACAGTATCTGTCAATATACAGTCCAATATCTGTACTGCTAGTGTATCTGTCCTCTCATTCCAATTGACCCTTAAATGAATGGCCAAGTCACACCCTGTGACTCCCCTCATTTTTTTTTTCAAATGCGAATTTAGGACCAGACATACACCTAACAACTTTTCCACTGCGAGCCGTCTCGCAGGCTTTGCAATTTACCATCCAAATGTTCCTGGATGTAAATAGCATGTGGGATGGCTGCCAAAGGGCTACCTAAAGAAAAATTAAACCAAATTTTGAACGAAAAGGTCAAATGATTTGCGTATGGGCCGCTACAGGTAAGATTTGAATGGGATCCCCGGGTAAGGCGTGCTGTGCCGTACCAGAGCTTAGCTGACCAAAGGGGGTTCTCAGACAGGGCGGGTCCTCAATGCCGTTTCTCCACTGCCTGAGCAACCTGAAATGAACGGGTATGAATGTATTCATCGTGGGTTTGCAGCCTCTCTTCACAGAATAGAGGGGCACCTGAAAAAAACCAGGGAGGAGCCAAGATGCTACAACATCTGAAAACATAAGACAAGTCGTGAACTGTGTTGGTTCACCGGAGGATATAGAACTGAAGTTCTCAGAGGTTTCGGCGGACAAGTTAACGTGTGTGCGAGGCGGTCACAAGCTTTTCAGCTGAAAAGACAGTGACCAGTCTCCAATCAAACCGTTAACATATCAACAACAAACAAAACATGAACAAACAAAACATACGTGCAGGTTCCATCAGAAAGGATATCGCTTCCCTCAAGCGGTTCCTCTTTTACATCATCTGGAAACCTCACTTCTCCTCTTTCTCTGTGAACAGGGTCACAAAGGGGTTGCCGTGTCGGGAGTCAGACATCACGTCTGCCTCTTCTCCCGGATCCCATACTCTTGTATGGATCAGGCATGCAATCTGTGCATTATGTGACCGGGGGTCACTCTCGCCATTGCGGACAAGTCTCCATGAATTGTCCCTGTGCCAAAATATGGTGTCTAAGTTTGAAGGGGCATAGTCGGTATCGTCGGGGTCGGGTGGTGGGTCTGGGTGTGGGTCTGGATATTTAACGTAGGTGACCTCCATGGGGTCACTGGAGTCGGGGTCGTAGTGGGGGCTGTAGGGTTGAGTGCTGTGGCTGTCCTCATTGTCAGAGTCAGTGTCGCTGTCTCTGCTGCGGCAGCTTGTGGGCATTTCGGGGCGTGGTCTGGAGTCAGTGGGTGGAGTCCTGGGCGAGTCCGATGAGGAACTGGTCTGTGAGGGGGATGGTGGAAATGTGTCTCTTGTGGGCGGAGCGAGATGTTCTGCTGCGTCCAGTAAGACATGGTGTGTGTGGTTAGACTGTGTTCCATATGCCTTCAGTTGGTTGATATGAAACCACGCAGTCTTACCGTTGGGGTATTTTATTCTGTAAACGGAGGGGCTAATTTTGTCCGAAATTGAATACGGGCCGGAAAATTTAGGGGCCAAGAAGCTGCTGGGGTTATAAACAGATAACATAACCTGTTGCCCAACCTGAAATTCCGTGGGGTGTACATTCTTATTAAAACAAGCCGTGCTCTGTTTTCGCCGCTTGCCTAGGGTTACTGCGGCTGCTTACTGTGCAGACCTCACAGTTTCCACTAGTTCTTTGACTGCCTTCTCATGTGTGAGGGCCGTCACTTCGGGGCTAGTCATGTCCAGTCCTAAAAGGAATTCTGTACCTTTCATAGGGCGTTTGGTCATGAGTGTGTGTGGGGTGAAACCTGTGGATGATGAAACCGTGTTGCGGATGAACATTAGTGCAAATGGGAGCACTGAATCCCATGTTGAATTGTTCTCCTGAACCATTTTTCTAAGGGTCGATTTTAGGGTCTGATTCATGCGTTCGACTATCCCGCTTGACTGGGGGCGATACGCAATGTGGAAATTTTGTTTAATGCCAAATATTGTCAGGACGTTCTTCATGACCCGTCCTGTAAAGTGAGATCCCTGATCTGAATCTATACTTCTGGGGAGACCCCATCGCATGAAGATGTGGTGGGTCAGGATCTTTGCAGCTGTCTTAGCTGTATTGGTTCGTGAGGGGAATGCCTCTACCCATTTGGTAAAGGTATCAATTACCACCAGAACGTATTTATAGCCATTCCTACAATGGGGCAATGGTCCTATAAAATCGATCTGGAGGTTAGTCCAGGGGCCATTAACTGGGCTGGTATGTCTAAGTTGTGCCTTCTTCGAGTACCTCTCCGGGTTATTTTGTGCACAAATTAGGCAATTCTCGATGTAGTGGGTTACATCGTTTCATAAATTTGGCCACCAACAGAGTTGTCTGAGGTGTCTTGTGGTCGGGTCGATCCCTTGGTGTCCATGACTGTCATGGAATAAGGCAATCATTTGATTCCTATCCTGTTCCGGAACCACATAAAGTTTGTCCTTAATGATCACACCCTCATGTGTGGTCAAAGCGTGTCTGAACCTATCATATTGTGCCACAAAATTGCCTTTAAAAATCTCCCTGAGATCTCTGTCCTGTTTCTGTGCCTCAACTAAATCTTTAATATCCGTCTGTGAGACCTGAACTGCCCTCACAGGGGCGCTAGCTTGTGCGCTAGCTGGGTGTGTCCAAAAGTGACCTCGCCTGGAACCTGCTTTTGCCAATGCGTCGGCTTTTACATTTCCAGGGGGGATGACCTATGGTGACTCCTAACTTTAATAATGCCAAAAGTCCTATCCTTTGCTTTGTCTAAGATATGGCGGAGTAATGGGGCTGATGGAAGGGGCTTCCCGTCTGCGGAGACAAAACCTCGTGTCCTCCACAGGGGTAGCAAATCGGTTAAGCTGTTGCAGACATATAGACTGTCCGAATATATGTCTGCCGGGCTGGGAAAAGAATTGGGGTGGTCCACTATATGTGCGATGGCTGTGAGCTCTGCTGCCTGCGCGCCTAAGTGACCTGGCAATTTTAAAGCAATTTCTTCTAATGCGCGACCCTGCGCATCCTCCACATAGATCCCGCATCCAGTGATGCGTTCTCCATCTAAAACCATGGATGAACCGTCTACATATATTTTCAGTGGGGCACACGTGTCTGTGTGCTAGGGGCTCTGGGGGGCGTCTTTGCTATGAAGGGTCCTGTGTAGTGTAGGGGTGCTACAATCTCACATTCATGGGGCTGTCCTGGATACTGGAGGTTGTCGGCTAAAAATGTGTGTGTCCTGGTCCGTTTAACTGTTATGTCCCGTCCTTGTAACAGTAACGTCCATCTAGCTGCTCTAATCTGGCTAACTGAACCGTCCTTCAGTCGACCGTCTAGGAGTAACTGTGTGGGGGTGTGCTCGGTCAAAATGGTGATGGGACTGAGTCCGGTAATGTACAAGAAGTACTGAACTGCCCAAAAAACTGCAAGGAGGTGCCTCTTGCAGGCTGAAAATCCTTGCTCTACGGGGTCTAAAAGTCTGGATGTGGAGATGCCGGCGTTGGACTGGGGTGAGCACAGTAAGAAGTCTTACAACACCAGGTTAAAGTCCAACAGGTTTGTTTCAAACACGAGCTTTCGGAGCACGGCTCCTTCTTCAGGTGAATGGAAAGGCTTGTTCCAGAAATGTTTATATAGACACAGTCAGAGATGCCCCGGAATGCGAGCACCTGCAGGCAATCAAATCATCAAAGATGCAGAGAGAGAGGTAACTCCAGGTTAAAGAGGTGTGAATTGTCCCAAGCCAGTTCAGTCGGTAGGCCTCTGCAAGTCCAGGCTTGTTGGTGGGGGCGAATGTAATGCGACATGAATCCCAGATCCCGGTTGAGTCCGCATTCATGCGTGCGGAACTTAGCTATAAGTTTTTGCTCAGCAATTTTGCGTTGTCGCCTCTCCTGAAGGCCTCCTTGTAGAATGCTGACCCGGAGATCAGAGGCTGAATGTCCTTGACTGCTGAAGTGTTCCCCAACTGGAAGGGAACAGTCCTGCCTGTTGATAGTCGCACGATGCCCGTTTATTCGTTGTCGCAGTGTCTGCATGGTCTCGCCAATGTACCACGCTTCGGGACATCCTTTCCTGCAGCGTATGAGGTAGACTACATTGGTCGAGTCGCACGAGTATGCGCCGCGTACCTGGTGGGTGGTGTTTCCACGTGTAATGGTGGTGTCCATGTCGATGATCTGGCATGTCTTGCAGAGATTACCCTGGCAGGGTTTTGTGGTGGTGTGGTTGCTGTTCTGAAGGCTGGGTAATTTGCTGCAAACAATGGTTTGTTTGAGGTTGCGCGGTTGTTTGAAGGCCAGTAGTGGGGGTGTGGGGATGACCTTGGCAAGATGTCCATCCTCGCTGATGATGTGTTGGAGGCTGCGAAGAAGATGTCGTAGTTTCTCCGCCCCAGGAAAGTACTGGACGACGAAGGGTACTCTGTCAGTGGTGTCCCGTGTTTGTCTTCTGAGGATGTCGGTGCGGTTTTTTGCTGTGGCGCGGTGGAACTGTCGATCAATGAGTCGAGCGCCATATCCCGTTCGTACGAGGGCATCTTTCAGCATCTGTAGGTGTCTGTTGCGCTCCTCCTTGTCTGAGCAGAGAGCAGAGCAGAGCTCCGAAAGCTCGTGTTTGAAACAAACCTGTTGGACTTTAACCTGGTGTTGTAAGACTTCTTACTGTAAAAGTCTGGAGGCATAAGCCACGGGTCGTAGCTGCTCGTGCCGTTCCTGAAGTAGTCCGGCCGAGAGGGTCAGATCTGTGCTCACTACCTCTATTGCATAGGGGGAGAGTTGGTCTGGGACTTGTAGCGCGGGTGCTGCGCTAAGGGCTTTCTTTAATTCTTCCACAGCCTCAGTATGCTGCGGAAGCCATTCCCATGGGGTTCCTTTCTTAAGGAGGTCTGAGAGTGGGGCGGCTTTTGTCGCGAAGCCATCGATATGGTTCCGACAGTACCCAACCAGTCCTAAGAACGACCGGAGGGCTGAAACATTCTGGGGAAGGGGCAATTTGACAATTCAGTCAATTCTTTTGAACTCGATCTCACGTTTGCCGTGCGTGATGACTGTACCCAAATACATCACTTTATTCTCTAATATTTGGGCCTTTCTGGGGTTAACTTTACATCCGATTGAGGTTAAAAGTTCCAGGAGCTCGGCCAGAAGCGTAATGTGCTCTGCCTTGGTGTCTGTCTGCAGTAGTAGGTCGTCCACATACTGTACCAGACATTCGGGTCGGGAAAACTTTACTAGTCCATTTGCCAGCTGTCGGTGGAAAATGGAGGGAGAATTGTGGAATCCTTGTGGGAGGCATGTCCACGTATACTGCTGTCCTTTGAAAGTGAAGGCAAATTTGTACTGGCACGCCTTTGCCAATGGGATTGACCAGAAGCCATTGCTAATGTACAAAACCGTGAAGAATTTTGAATGGAGTCCCTGTTTGAGCATGGTCTCAGGACTTGTTGCTACCGTGGGGGCTACTGCTGGGGTTACTTTGTTGAGCTCCCGATAATCGATGGTCAGACGCCATGATCCGTCGGGCTTTCTCACTGGCCAAATAGGTGCATTATTGGTTGAGGCTACTGTCCTAAGTACACCTTGCTCCAATAAGCTATCTCTTACTTTTCCAATTTCTCCCTCTGCTTCTAGGGGAAATCGGTACTGTTTCTGTGGTTGGGGGTCAGGTCCGGTAACTTGAACTTGTCCAGTCATTCTGCCGCAGTCGTGCCGGTGACTGGCAAATGCTGTCCTATGTCTATTTAAAACTGCTCTAATTTGTCTGTCCGTACTAAGCGTGGTCAGGTCGAAACAATAATCGCCTACTGCGCTAATCCGATTTGCATACTCTCCGACTGTGAGAGTTGCGGGTGCTCTGTCTGATTTTGCCATTCGCCAGACACACTGGTTTACTGGATCGAACGACAGGCTATGGGCATTCATGAAATCTATACCCAGTATGTGTTCTGCTGCACAGGGTAGAATAACTAAAACAACGGGGTGGCTGGTGGAGATGTTCCCTAGCTGAATTGCTACGGGGGCTGTAATGTGTCCCTGCTGTGTGTGTCCTGTAAATCCGCTGAGTGTAATGGTGGATGTGGTCGGCCACGTGTCTGCCTGTGGTGTGGTGGTGGAGTTAATGGTGGTGCGGGACCCTCCTGTGTCCCAAAGTAACTCTATGGGCTTCCCTCTAACCTTCGCTGTGACTACCGGTCTTCCGGATTGGACCCAGAGGGTGTCACAGACCCAAGTGGGGGAGCCCGAACACTGTCAGTCCGTTCCGTCCACATTGGCCTGTCCTGACTGTATCCCTATACTATGGATGGGCTTCGCTCTATTCCTGTTCAGAGTGCCTGTCTGCTGGCCTCTCTGTGATCTCTGTGGTGCATTGCATTCTTTTGCAAAATGGCCTAATTGACCACAGTTGTAGCATTCCTGCGACTTCTGTGGGGGGCTGTTCTTCCCCTCATTTACCCATGCGGGGTTTTGCTCTCACTGCCCGAATATCCGCTGCAGCCTGAGCTTCCTCTGGGGTCTTTACCTTAACTTTGCCCTGGACAGATTGTTCCCAAGCGCGGGACAATCTTTTCAGAACCCATTTCTCGTTATGGGTCATAACTATTGCAAGCACTCTGTCCTGCATCTGTGGCATGGGAGATTATGGTGCGCGTCCATTTAACCATGTTGTCACGGTTCAAATGCGTTCGGTCTAGTTCGCCAAAAACGGCAGTGAAATGGATCCACAGCCTTCCTGCAAATGCTGTGGGATGCTCTGTCCTCTTTTGTCAACATTTATTTAGTCCTTCAACTGGGTCCCCTCTGTTATATCCAATCGCATCTAAAATGGAGGTATGTATCTCTTCTAGGGTGCCTCCTCCAACGTTCTGTGTGTCGGGGAGGGCTGCTACTACGGATGGGTCTAAGTTCAGAACCGTGAGCTTAACCTGCTCTCTCTCATCCAGGCCGTACATGGTAGCCTGCTGTTTAAACTTTGAGAAAAATTGGTGGGGGTCTGCGGTGGGGAGGAACGGAGTGATTTTCTCACAAGCGTCCCTGAGTTGGGTTACAGTTAAGGGGGTGGTGTAGGTGACCTCGGGTGCGCCGTCTGTGGTTGCCTTTCTTTGGGTGGTGACTGGATTCATAGGTGCGGATGCTATCTGATCTGTGGGGGGTTGGGGCGCTTTCCTCTTTTGTTGCGCTGCTGGCGAACATGTTCCCTGAACATAGCGCTGCGCCGTCTCACTCAGTTCCTGCCAGTCTGGGGCATTCTCCTCATCTAACTGCGTTCCAAAGGTGCTTTTGAACCCATTCTGCACTGAAAGTAACGATTGCAGCTCCGCAATCTGTTTCCTGCATTTTGCGTGGTCTACTGTGCTCTGTCTTTGTTCTGTGGTGGCAACATGGAGTGCTCTTAAAGCTGCTTTTAGGTCCGCGCATTGCCTCTGCAATGCCTCTACCTGTTTTTCTGATTCCTCACGTTTCAGGACTGCATGTTGTACATCCTGATAGGCCTTTTCATATTGGGTCTGGGAACTGCTCAGATGGGCTAGACACGACTGATGTGCCCTCTTGGCATCATCCACCTCTCTACCCTTCTCTGCCAGCTTCCCTCTTAGTTCTAAGTTTTCCTTCTCGATGTCCCTGACATCCACTTTGCTCATTCTATTTTGTTCTTCTAATTCTGCTCGGAGCATCCGAATGACCTCCTCAGTGCCTCGCAATTGTGCCAAACAGGACACGATTGCCATCGGCTTGCGTGCTTTACTAGAATTTTTCTTATGAATTTGAGAGAGGTTCTCCCACCAAGTATGTCCTATACTCCCAGGACCTGTCTCCTCATTCATACAGAACTCATTCCAAAGGGGCCATCCCTTTCCTTTCAGATACTTGCGGAGTTCCAGCTCCCACACGGGACACTGGCCTACTCGGCTACTGCTGGTCGCTGCGACCAAGAACTGCTCTGGGTTCATGAGGCGTTCCATTGCCTGCATGGCCATTTTCTCTTTCTGACTTAAATTTGGAACAGGGGATGTTGAGGTAATGTTTTAAAAGACGGGTAAGGCTTTTGCCATGTTCCGCTTTAAAAACTCCCGACAGTTCGTCGCAACAAAAAGCTCTCAGGTTAACCTTACAACCCTGTTACTATGCATGCACAAAACACACTTCCGAATTATCGTTATTGGTTTCAACTCCTTGACCACTTGTGATATTTCCTTTTTTTTCCAATCAGATTTCTAATTCAAATTTCTGGGTTCTCGACGGAGTGGGGGTGCCACTTCTAATCGCGTCCCGGCGGAGTCGCTACTAAATGTTGCTCATTTTAAGTTAGTGTGATTAACACTCCTCCAATAGAGGACGTGTGCTTAACACTGGCTTGGCTCTGTTTCTTATCTATGCTCTGGAGTCGCCAGGTGCCGTAAGAGATACCGTCACAAGTTATCAAGGTCAAGTTCAAAGCAATAAATCTATACTCCGATTAGTAAGTCCAAAACAATTAGTGTTTATTATAACAATTATAATAAATACTCATGCACACGCTAAAAGACTAACTTACTTCTACCATTAAACGACTAATACTTATCTAAGAAGGAACAGGCAAGGTCAGGGAACAAGGCCTTCGTTCTGTTCTGGTCTGCACTTCTTGTAATTACTGCTCGACACAGGTATAAGTAAGGCCTGGGTCAAGGTAGCGATCGTCGTTTTGGCACTTACTGATCGATGGCTGCTACTTGATGGCTGGTGTAAGACAAGGGTCTGGAGGCTGAAGACAAACAGGAGACAGCAGACCGGAGACAGCAGGCCGAAGACCAAGTGCGGGACCTTCTTTTTATAGGTCCCCAGAGGTCCTTGCCCCTTGGGACGGGCTCCTTCACCTGCTGGGGATCGATTGGGTCTTGTCCCAATCGATATGATTTGAACCCCCCTATCCTAGGGCCGTTCCTTGATGGCTGGGGCGGTTCTTAGGGCTTATTGTTCTGGTTTCGTTGGCGCCATCCTGTCTGCCTAGCTATTGAAAAACATCGATTGATACTTAAATGTATCTATTGTATCTGGGACTGGCCGGTATCACCTCATTACTATGCAGATCGTTTTCCTATTTGCAGCTTTGCCTGAACTTCTGCAGCTGTCTGGAAACCGGTTTTTGTAAGTGTCTGAATGCTAAATGCTTCTGCAAGCTGTGTGTTCTTTACTATGTCCATTTTTCCCTGCACTCTTTGCAGTTCTCCATTTTGTATACTGGTGTCCATCTTAGATGGATGCAGGTAGATGGGTTACCGTCAGGGGAGGGAGAGGGAATCGGCAGGCAGTGCAGGGATCCCCTGTGGTCGTTCCCCTCAATAACAAGTATACCGTTTTGGAGTCTGGATCATGTTAACATTGAAAAGGAGGAGGTATTGGGCCTTTTAAAAGATCTTAAGGTTGATAAGCCTCCTGGGCCGGATGGGATTTACCACAGAATCCTGAGGGAAGCAAGGGAGGAAATTGCTGGGGCCTTGACTGACATCCTCATTGGCTACAGGTGAGATCCCAGAAGACTGAAGAAGAGGTAATGTGGCACCGCAGTTTAAGAAAGGTAGCAGCAATAATCCTGGAAACTATAGGCCGGTGAGCCTCACGTTAGTAGCAGGTAAATTATTGGAGAGAATTCCCAGGGGCAAGATTTATACCCATTTGGAAACAAATGGACTCATTAGCGATAGTGGCATGATTTTATGAAGGGGAGGTTGTGCCTAAATAACTTGATCGAGTTTTTTCAGGAGGTGACAAAGATGATTGATGAGGGGAGGGCGGTGGATTGTGTTTACGTGGACTTCAGTAAATCCTTTGAAAAGGTGCCTAATGGCAGACTGGTACAAAAGGTGAAGTCACAAGGGGTCAGAGGTGAGGTGCTGAGGCCTCTGTTACATAAGCAATTTGGCGGAAAATGTAGCTGATCTGATTAGTAAGTTCGCAGATGACACCAAGGTTGGTGGAATGGCAGATAAGAGTTGAGGATTGTCAGAGGATGCAGCAGGACATAGATGGGTTGGAGCCTTGGGCAGAGAAATTGTAAGTGGAGTTTAATCTGGACAAATGTGAGGTCATGCATTTTGGTACATCTAACAGAGGGGAAATACACCATAAATGGCACAACACTTAGGAATATAGAAAGACAGAGAGATCTGTGTGTGCAGGTCCACAGATCTTTGAAGGTCGCAACATAAGTGGACAAGGTCGTCAAGAAAGCATATAGAATGCTTGCATTCATTGGACAGTGCACCGAGTGTAAAAACTGCCAATTATGCTACAGTTGTATAGAACCTTGGTAAGGACGTACTTGGAATATTGCACACAATTCTGGTTGCCACACTACCAGAAGGAGGTTAAAGCTTTGGAGAGGGTGCAGAGGAGGTTTACCAGGGTGTTGCCTGGTCTGGAGGGTGTTTGCTATGTGGAGTGGCTGAATAGACTTGGACTGTTTTCATTAGAAAGTGGGAAGTCGAATGGTGACCTGATAGAGGTCTACAAGATTATGAGGGGCATGGATAGGGTGGACGGACAGGCACTCTTTCCCAGGGTAGGGGGATCAGTCACCAGGGGGCATAGGTTGAAGGTCCATGGGGCAAAGTTTAGAGGAGATGTGCGAGGCAGGTTTTTTGCTTGGAGGGTGGTGAGTGCCTGGGAACGCGTTGCCAGGGGAGGTTGTGTAAGCAGATACATGAACTGCGTTCAAAAGGCATCTTGACAAACACATGGCTATGGTGGGTAAAATGGGATACAACACAAGGAAGTGCTGAGGGTTTTGTCAAAGGTTGATATTATGGAGACTTCCGGTGGCGGCGATGTACGAGTGAGCCGCACATTCGGCACTCCGACGGGGCTTAACAGCTGATTCCCCGCGATAGCGGGACCACGGGGGCGGCAAAAAGGCTGCCGGGAAAGAAGAGGAGAGCGGGCTGCAGCAGATGGAAGCGTGGGAGGCCAGCAGGTAGAGGAAGAAAGAGAGAGAGAGAGAGACGGAGGCAAGGAGGAAGCTGACCTGAAGGGTAAGATGGCAGACCCACGGACCTTCCTTCCTCCAGGACAAAGAAAAAAAGTTTGGAGTTGCTGAGGAGGGACAGCTTGGACCCACTTCAGATGCCCAGGAGGTAAAATTTAAGGAGCTGGGCGAAGGAAGGCGGCAGCGAAGGTGCTGAGGAGCGGGCTGCGGTACATGGAACAGCGGGATTCCAGAAGGCAGAAGAAGAAGGAGAAAAAGGGACAGAGACAAGGACCTGAAGAAAATTACCTGGGATCTAAGATGGCGGACACACGGACCCCGGACTCAGCAATCCAGCTGGCGCTGGATAACATGCTCCAGGTAATGAAGTCCAGTTTTGAAGCGCTGAAGCGGGACAGCTTGGACCCAATCCAGAAAGCGGTGTATCAGCTGAACCAGAGGCTGGACGCCCAGGATGTTAAAGTTAAGGAGCTGGGAGAGGCGGTGGAGGAGCAGGCGGATGCGCAAACGGTTGCAGCGCTAGAAGTTGACGGCCTGAAAGAGCGGCAGAGAAGACTGCTGGACAGAGTGGAGGAGCTGGAGAATAGAGTCCGCAGGAACAATCTGAGGATGGTCGGCCTCCCGGAGGGGGCTGAGGGAGCTGATGCTGCAGCGTTTGTAGCAGACCTGCTGAAGCAGCTGATGGGGGCCGAAGCCTTTCCGCGACCGCTGGAGCTGGAGGGGGCACACAGAGTGCAGGCAAGGCAGGGGCGGCCGGGCGGACCCCCCCCCGCCCGATGGTGATTAGGTTCCACAGGTTCGTGGACAAGGAGCGGGTGCTGCAGTGGGCAAAGAGCGCCAGGAGCAGCACGTGGAACAACAGTGTTCTCCGCATTTATCAGGACCTAAGCCAGGAGGTGGCTCGGCGGCGAGCAGCCTTTAAGAATATCAAGGAGGTGCTGTTCAAGAAACACGTGAAGTTTGGTCTGCTGTTCCCAGCTCGGCTATGGGTCACGCACCAGGGTCAACACCACTACTTCTCCGAGCCCGAAGAAGCGATGGATTTTGTGAGGGACCTGGGGCTGGTACCGAAAGGAGGCCCCAAGGACGCGAGTTAGGGCCCGAGGATTTCTGTGGGAAGGAACGCCGAATGTGCCTGGACTGCTGCTCAACGGTTTGCTGGGCCAAAGGAGCCAAGCGGAACATTTGAGACTCTTTCCTCTGTTCATGGACATTTATGTGCTTTTTCTCTTTTTTCTGTGTTTTTTTTCCTGTTTGGGCTGGTTTGTGCTTTTTGTGCAGCTCGCGGAAGACACTGGAGCCGGCTTGCCCCAGTGGGTGGGGAGGAGGACGGGGAAACAATGGGAATGAGACAGGAAGGCGCCGGAGTGTTGAGTCACCGGGCTAGCAGATTGGCTAGTCAAGGAAGTCAGATGGGGGGGGGAAGTTACAGCCAGTAGATGGCAGGGGTGGGGGTATCGGGGGATGGGGTTAGGGGAGGGGGGGGGGTTGTTCTGCTGACGGGAGAGGGACTTGAAATAGGCACTGGAAAGGAGGTCGAGGGTGGAGGCAGCCAAAGGGCGGGCCAGGAATGGCGCGACGCACGGGTCAGGGGCCGGCCCGAGAAAGGCTATGGCTGACCGGCGGGGTGGGGGGTGGGGGGTGGGTGTGCCCCCCGACCAGGCTGATCACCTGGAACGTCAAGGGACTGAATGGGCCGGTTAAGAGGGCGCGGGTGTTCGCGCACTTGCGGGCCCTGAGGGCGGACGTAATTATGTTGCAGGAGACACATCTGAAAGTGTCAGACCAGACCAGGCTAAGGAAGGGTTGGATTAGCCAGGTCTTCCACTCGGACTTGGACTCGAAGTCCAGTGGGGTGGCAATCATGATCAACAAGCGCGTGCAATTTGAGGCAGAGGGCATATCCGCAGACAGGGGGGGCAGATACCTGATGGTACGGGGCAGACTGGAGGGGAGAAGAGTGGTGCTGGTGAATATATATGCCCCGAACTGGGATGACGTGGACTTCATTAAAAGAGTGCTGGGGAAGATCCCGGACTTGGATTCTCGCAGGCTAATAATGGGAGGGGACTTTAACATGGCCCTTGACCCGACTTTGGATCGGTCGTGTCCCAGAACGGGTAGACTCTCAGCAATGGCAAGGGAGCTGAAAGGGTTTATGGAGCAAATGGGGGCAGTGGACCCCTGGAGAGAGGGACAGCCAACAGGAAGGGGCTACTCGTTTTACCCGCACGTCCATAAAGTATATTCCAGGATAGATTTCTTTGTACTAAGCAGGGACTGTATGGGGGAGATAAAGAACACGGAATACTCAGCAATTACCATTTCAGACCATGCCCCGCATTGGGTGGACCTGCAGTTCGGGGGAGCGAGCTATCAACGCCCGCAATGGAGGCTAGATGTGGGACTGCTGTCGGAGGAGGGGATCTGCCAGAGGCTTCGGAAATGTATAAAAAATTACCTGCAGGTGAATGACACTGGGGAGGTCTCAGCGGCGACCGTGTGGGAGGCGCTAAAGGCAGTAGTGCGGGGGGAGCTGATTTCAATTGGGGCCCACAGAGCCAAGGCAGACCGGGCAGAGATGGATAGATTGGTCAGGGAAATGGGTCGGATAGATGAAGAGCACGCGAAGTCCCCGGGGGAGGTTTTACTCAGGGAGAGGCAGAGACTACAGGCGGAACTGGGGGCACTATCCACGAGCAGGGCCGTGGAACAGCTTAGGAAGGCGAGGGGAGTGGTGTACGAGCATGGGGAAAAGGCTAGCAGACTGTTAGCGCAGCAACTCAGGAGGAGGGAGGCGGCCAGGGAAATAGGTAGAGTGAGGGACGAGGGGGGGCGCAAAGTGGAGGATCCGGCAGAATTGAATAGGGTATTCCGGGACTTCTATCGTAAGCTGTATACTTCGGAGCCGCCGGAAGAACCGGAGGGGATGAAAAGGTTTCTGGACGGGTTAACATTCCCAACAGTTGGGGGGGGGGGGGGCGAGTGGAAGAGCTGGGGGCCCCGATTAGAGTAGAGGAGGTATTGGGGGGCCTAAAGGCCATGCAGTCGGGGAAGTCCCCGGGGCCGGATGGATACCCAGTAGAGTTTTATAGGAAGTTCTCTGAGCTGGTGGGCCCGGTCTTGGCGAGGGTTTTCAATGAGGCAAGGGACAGAGGGACCCTGCTGCCGACAATGTCACAAGCCACCATATCTCTGATATTGAAGCGGGGTAAAGACCCGGAGGTGTGCGGGTCCTACAGGCCAATCTCCCTGATTAATGTAGACGCCAAGCTCCTGGCAAAGGTACTGGCGGGTAGAATGGAGGACTGTGTACCGGAGGTGATTGGGGAGGATCAAACGGGGTTCGTGAAAGGTAGGCAGCTGGCGGCCAATCTGAGGAGATTGCTCAATGTGATAATGATGCCCCCGGCGGGTAGAGAGGTGGAGGTAGTGGTGGCAATGGACGCCGAGAAGGCCTTTGACCGGGTGGAGTGGCACTATCTGTGGGAGATGCTCGGACGGTTTGGGTTCGGGGAGGGATTGGTGGATTGGATCAAATTATTATATCAGGCTCCGAGGGCCAGCGTCAGGACCAACAGAGAAGTGTCGGAGTACTTTAGGTTGTACTGAGGGACCAGGCAGGGCTGCCCACTCTCCCCGCTGCTGTTTGCGCTGGCCATAGAGCCGCTGGCGATTGCGCTGAGAGCCGCAGAGGGTTGGAAGGGGATGGTGAGGGGCGGGGTTGAACACAGGGTTTCTCTTTATGCAGACGACCTGCTCCTGTACGTGTCGGACCCAGTGGCCGGGATGGGAACTATACTGGGAATGCTGAGGGAGTTCGGCCAGTTCTCAGGATACAAATTAAATACGGTCAAGAGTGAAATGTTTGTGGTCCAGGCAAGGGGCCAGGAGAACAGATTAAGAGAGCTACCGTTTAGGCTAGTTGAGGAAAATTTCCGATATTTGGGAATCCAGGTGGCACGAGACTGGGGCAGGCTGCATAAGTTAAATTTGGCCAGGATGGTGGAGCAAATGAAGGGAGAGTTTCGAAGATGGGATGTACTCCCGCTGTCGCTGGCAGGGAGGGTGCAGACTGTAAAGATGACAATCCTCCCTCGATTTTTGTTTATTTTTCAGTGCCTCCCGATCTTTATCCCACAGTCCTTCTTCAAAAGAGTTAACGGGCTGATCATGAGCTTTGTCTGGGCGGGAAAGTCTCCGCGGGTGAAAAAGGCGATGTTGGAGAGGAACCGCAGCGAGGGAGGGCTGGCTTTGCCGAGTCTGGTCAATTATTACTGGGCGGCCAACATCGCTATGATAAGGAAGTGGATGGTGGGTACGGGGTCTATTTGGGAGCGGCTGGAGGCGGCTTCGTGCAGGGGCTCCAGTTTGGAAGCCCTGGTCACGGCTCCTCTACCGCTGCCGCCGGCCAAGTACACCACCAGCCCGGTAGTGGTGGCGACCCTGCGGATATGGGGCCAGTGGAGGAGGCATGTGGGGGAGATGGGGGCGTCTGTCTGGGCGCCAATCTGCGACAACTATCGGTTTGCCCCCGGCAGTATGGATGGGGGGTTCCGAGTATGGCGGCGAGCAGGGGCGGGAAGGGTGGGTGATATGTTCCTGGAAGGGAGCTTCGCGAGTTTGAGGAGCTTGGAGGAGAAATTTGAGTTGGTAAGGGGAAATGATTTTAGATACCTACAGTTGCGGGACTTTGTTCGTAGACAGGTCCCATCTTTCCCGCGCCTCCCGCCAATGGGGATCCTCGACAGAATAGTCTCTAGGAGGGAAGAAGGGGAGGGCAGAGTCTCGGGTATATATAAGGTGCTCATGAGGGAGGAAGGGTCCCAGACAGAGGAACTGAAACTTAAATGGGAGGAGGAACTAGGCGGGGAAATGGAGGATGGGCTGTGGGCAGAGGCCCTGAGTAGGGTAAACTCGACCGCGACATGTGCTAGGCTCGGGCTGATCCAATTTAAGGTCGTTCACCGGGCCCATATGACGGTGGCTCAGATGAGCAAATTTTTCGGGATAGAGGACAAATGCGCTAGGTGCGCGGGAGGACCAGCGAACCATGTTCACATGTTTTGGGCATGCCCTGAGCTGAGGGGGTACTGGGAGGGATTTGCGGGGGTCATGTCCCAGGTGCTAAAAACAAGGGTGGTGATGAGTCCAGGGGTGGCAATTTTTGGGGTTTCAGAAGAGACGGGCGTCCAGTGGGAGAAAGAGGCCGATGTGTTGGCCTTTGCTTCCCTGATAGCCCGGCGACGAATATTATTGGCGTGGAGGGACTCAAAGCCCCCGAAGACTGAGTGGTGGCTTGCGGACATGTCGAGTTTCCTGGGGATGGAAAAAATTAAGTTCGCCTTGAGGGGATCTGTGCAGGGGTTCACCCGGAGGTGGCAACCATTTATTGACTTCTTTGCGGGAGAGTGAGCGTCAGCAGGGGGGTGGGGGGAGGGGGGGGGGGGGGGTAGAGTAGAGTAGGAGGGAAAATATGGCGGGTAGTACCGGTGGGAGGGGAGCAGGCTTGTGCAATATGTTACGATGCAAGTATTGAAAGTACGTGGATGTTTGCACATTTTTGCCTTTTTTGCTTCCTTTCTGATGATGTCTGTAACTGTTTATAAAGCCAAAAACTACCTCAATAAAATTGTTTATTAAAAAAAAAAGGTTGATATTATGACCGGTACAGGCTTGGAGGGCCGAAGGGCCTGTTCCTGTGCTGTATTGTCCTTTGTTCTCTTTGTTGTTTGTTCTTTGCTTGCCATTTCCACTCACCGTCCTGCTCTCATGTCTACATCTCTGTCCTTGACCTGCTGCAATGTCCCAATGGAACCCAGCGCAAACTGGAGGAACAGCAACTCAGCTTCCGATTCGGCATGTTACAGCCTTCCGGACTGAACATTGAGTTCAACAACTTCAGACTGTGAACTCTCTCCCTCTGCCACCTTTACCCCATTTTTATTTCTCTCAATTCATTCTCATTTCTTCCACCCATCTGTGTTTCCCTCACCATTGTCCTCCCTCCTCCCATCCCAAACCACTTGGGCCATCTGTGCCCTGTTCCTACTTGTCCTTTAGTACACTGCTTACCTTTGTTCTGTCTTTAAAACATTCTGATATGTCAATCACTATCTGCATCCTTCTTATAATATATGTAAAAATATATTATATAATAATAACCTTTGTTGTCACAAGTCGGCTTACATTAACACTGCAATGAAGTTACTGTGAAAAGCCCGTAGTCGCCACATTCCAGCGTCTGTTCGGGGACACAGAGGGAGAATTCAGAATGTCCAAATTACCTAACAGCACGTCTTTCGGGACTTATGAAAGGAAACCGGAGCACCCGGAGGAAACACACGCAGACACAGGGAGAACATGCAGACCCCGCACAGACAGTGACCCAAGCTGAGAATTGATCTGGGACCCTGGAGCTGTGAAGCAACAGTGCTACACACTGTGCTACCGCCTTGACCACCCCTATTTATGTTCCGTTTGTCTTTCTGCCCACGACATCTTTGTCAATCTCCACCTATCACTGGCCCCCTATTCAGTCCCACTGCTCCACACCCCCATCCCACCCCACAACAGTATAAATCTGATCCTATTCCAGTTCTCTCTCTCGCTTTGACAAAGAGTCATCCAGACTCAAAACATAAGCTCCCTGATCTATCCACAGGTGCTGTCAGACCTGCTGAGATTGTCCAGTATTTTCTGTTTTTGTTTCAGATTCCAGCTTTTTCAGTAATTTGCTTTTAACATTCCAGCCTTGTTCAGACATAGGCATAGAACATACAGTGCAGAAGGAGGCCATTCGGCCCATCAAGTCTACACTGACCCACTTAAGCCCTCACTTCCACCCTATCCCCCTAACCCAATAACCTCTCCTAAACGTTTTTGGACACTTAGGGTAATTTAGCATGACCGGGGAAGGGGGGGGGGGGGGGCTCCGCGAGGGCTGGGGGGACTGGTGGGGGTGGCCAGGGGGTGTCCAGGGGGTGGCCTGTGGGGCTGTATTTGGCAAGTCGGGTCCATGCATGGCAGGCACCACGTTGTACGACGCGACTGCTGCAGGTCACCGCCTTGCGCATGCGCAGCCACGGACTCGGCCATTCTCCGGCCGTTTTTGCCGCGGGAACTGGGCGGTTTACCCGCTGCCACTTCTGGCCCCTCACAGGTCCTGGAATCAGTGAGAGTCCGGCGCTGATGTTGGCTTTGTTGGAGCTATACAACAAGTGAAAAATGGGCACCAGCCATCATCCGAGCAAAGACAGGTCCGATATGTTACATCATACTGACAGATGATGAAAGAGTTTGACGTCATCAAGTTGACCAATTATTATGTTCACTAAGTGAATGGACTGAACCTTCACCAGTTGTATTCACCTCGGAAGGTATGGACAGTGATGTGACAGAATTGAGATCTACTGCAGGGGAAAGTACAGCATCTGTCCCTGCAGAATCTTCAGTACTAACAGAGACAGATACCGATTTAGTTACACAAAAAGTACCACCAATAAGTAAAGCGGAAGGCACTTCGGTGATTTTGAAAAGCCAGGGGCGGGATTCTCCTCTATCCGGCAGGGTGGGCCATACCGGCGCCGAGGAGTGGCGTGAACCACACTGGCGTTAGGACGCCTGGAAGGTGTGGAATCCTCAGCACCTTCAGGGTCTAGGCCGGCGCCGGCGGGGTTGACATCATGCCAGCCAGTGCGGAAGAGCTTGGCGCTGCGCCAACTGGTGCCGAAGGGCCTTCGCCTGCCGGCGCGAGTTGACGCATGCGCGGGAGCACCAGCGTGTACTGGCGTCATCCCAGCGCATGCGCAGGGGGGGTTCTTCTCCGTGCCGGCTATGGCGGACCGTTACACCAGCCGGCGAGATGGGAAAGAGTGCCCCCATGGCACAGACCCGCCGCAGATCGGTCGGCCCCGATCACGGGCCAGGCCACCGTGAGGCCCCCTGGGGGCTAGGTTCCCCCGTGCGTCACCAAGGACTCCGGAGGCCGCCTGCAGAACCAGGTCAGGCCAGCAAGGACCTGGTCTAATTTACACCGGCTGGACCGGCCGAAATCGGGCGGCCGCTCGGCCCATCGGGGGCGGCAAATTGCCGGCGGGCCGCTGCCAACAGCCCCCGACAGAGCGGGGCGCAATTTCCGCCCCCGCCAATAAAAGGGCACCGGAGAATCCGGCAACCAGTGTCGGGGCAGGATTCACGCCGCCCCCCGACCCAGCGGAGTGTCGGAGAATCCCGCCCCAGATTCCAGAAATCAAATATTACCGAAAAGAGACTGGCATCCTCCAAAGAGACTGTCTTATTAATGTATATACGTATGGGTAACATATTGGTGCAGGTTAAATTTAGTTGGGTCTGTTGTTGAAGTGTGTAAAAGAAAAGTTGTTTGCACTAAAGGAGTAAAGAGGGAGGGGTTAAGTATTCAAATAATACTGCCTGCTTGTGGAACATCAAGTGATCAGTCGTGATGTCAGCAGTGTGTTTGTGTAGGTGATTGGAGTTATCCATCTTACACTGCAGAAGCAACTCCTCTGAGTAAACCCGGCAGCGCATATTACAAACTTAGAGCGTGGCGGCACCTCTACTTCTTTTCCTATTTGCGGCTAACAACAAAAATATAACAGGAATAAATTTTCATCTAATTTTATATTCATTTATTTTTACTGACTCTATTATGTCTTCCTCCAACCCGCAGTCTCCCTTTGTAGGTTGTGTACAAGTTAATCCGTGTTGCCAAGATGAAATGAGAAAGAGTTATCAATCTGTCAATCCTTTCCGAGTCCCGGCCGGGTGAGGTTTCCCGTGTTGAGTCAAATTAAGCCGCAGGCTCCACTCCTGGTGGTGCCCTTCCGTCAATTCCTTTAAGTTTCATCAAATGGTGACAGAGCGTAAACATTACCGACTGTCAGGAATGATCCAGCAGATTTTATCCCCACCCTGTTCTGTACGAACCAAACTGTCAGCATTCACACTGATCAACCACACAAATCAAATCTTAGCCATGCTTTCATTTTATTGGCTATTTCAACATTCCACTTCTGATTGTACAATTGAAATCTCTGTTTGGAAAATCAATACCTGCTGCCATTGTGTTTTATTCTTTTTAGCCAATTTTAACCTATTTTTATATCCTTTACTCTTCCCTCCCTCTCCACCTTTCCACACACAACAGCAACTCTTGGGAGAACAGAATAATATTATTTGTTTTGTTCACCAGTGGGGTCAATGTTCCTGAATGAAGCACAGAGAATTAGAATAATTACAATGAGATTATTTGAAAATTGTACACACATGTGTAACGTGCTCCATTAGAAAAACCTGAGCAGAATATAAGTGAAGTGAATACCAGAAGCTGTCTAGGGATTAGAGAGTGTTAATTCATCTTTCGGCTCAGCATTAGTTGGGAAAGTCATTGTTGACCGAGATGGAAAGGCGTAATTCACAAAGAGCACTTAGATACTCTTCATTGTCAGGGTCCAACTCCAAGGCTTTTTCAAAGCTTTCAACAGCCTCGCGCTTCTTCCCATCCAGTTGGTGCATTAAGCCAAGAACACCATGGGCCTTGCTGTCTCTTGGATTCCTGCGAATTTGTCTTTCTGATATTGACTTCAAGTTCTCACAGCACCTTTTTCCTTCCGTTGAGTTAGAATCGACTTTCATTCCTTCCAGAAAATGGATGATGGCGTTTGATTCCGATTTCTTCTCACGCAGTTCAAACAATCCAACATCTAAACATATTTCCTGCTTATTTCTTGGAGGTATATCTTTCGATTTCAGTAGGTTATTGTAGATCTCCTCGACATTTTCATATTCTTCATTTAATGAACAGATTCTGGCATAATCCAGCTGTGCCCTAATAAATGTTAATGGGCGAGTTTCAAAAGCCTTTTTAAAATGATCCTTACACAGTTCAATCAGTTCAGCTCTCTGTTGAAAAGCAGGGTCACCAGGTCTTTTGCGACATGGCTTTTTGATCAGTGACAATACTTGCTTTCTGTAACACAGACCTATTTGATGGTGTAAGATCGTAGAGTGTGGGGTCATTTCCAATCCTTTCTTCAACAGCTCCACCGCTTTTTCCATATCTCCTTTTAATCTGTAAAATTTTGCTCCATAGCGAAGCACATGTGGGAAATCAGGGGACTTCTACAACGCTTTTTCAACTAATTCCAGTGCTTCCTCAATTTGATTGAATTCCTGTAGTTTTAGAGCTAACAGCACCATGGCTTCACCGTGATCTGGATCAAGCTCCAGCACACGTCTAAACTGCTTCATTGATTGAGTGGATTCACATTTCTCTGGGGTTCCAGAAAATGTTTCCAGACGAGACAGAACAATCGCATAGCCATCATTCCATTCAACATTATCAGGATCTTCCTCCAAAGCCTTTTGGAAACATCCTTTGCTTCTTCATAATATTGAGCAGCAGATTTCAACAGTGACCAACCCTTCTCCCCGTATACTGCAGGTATCATTGCTGTGTACCGAGAGGCATCAGGAAATTGTTTGCAGATCGTCTCCAGTTTGTCGAGGTAGGACTGAGCCTCTGTCAGTTGTCCCATGTGATAATATATCCAGGCATAGTTTCCAAAGGTGATGATGATTCTTTTATTAAATTTATCTTCATGATTCTCCCTCAGAAAATTTTCAGCTTCCTTTAAGTTTTGAATCGCCGCCTCACAGTTTCCTTGCAGACAGTTTACAAAAGTGAGTTGGTTGTAATACCTGGGTTGATATTTCTCATTCGTCTGAATTGAATCTTCTAATCTTTGCTTCATGTCATCCAAGTCAATATTTTCTTTCTGTGGCCCCCATGTGAAGTGACATTGAAGTTGTTCAAGCTTCACTTTCAACAAATCCTTCTCTTGGTCACTGCAAGAGAAAGACAAACCCATCAAAATCCATCTCGGACTAACTGAACCATTTTCCAGCCCCTCCATCCATTTTTATTATCCAAGACCTTTTCCTGACTCTGGGACTCAATGACCCTGAAACCTCTGGTCACACAATTATTATCTCAGAAAAACCTCCCAGCAAAATAAAGGGATTTACTTCATAACCTTGTCTGTTTTTATACTTGTCTTTTTTCTGCTGATTGATGTATTATCTGGTGAACGTTGAACCTCTCACAAAATGTACAGTAAATCTTAACCGCCTCAATGCCCAATTGGATGAAGAGGAGCTGTAGCTGAAGTACTCAATCTCCTATTGGTTTTGCCAAGTACATCCCCTTCTCATTCTGCTCTGTAGGCCCCTCCTCACCGAGACTGCCTGCAGTCCCATCATTGGCTCCACTCAAACTTGACACTGCTGAGCCTACAGAGCTGCTGGCCTGCTGATGGACTGGCTGCTCTGTCAGGTGGGACCCTGCTCCCGAGTTAAGTGTGAATTCTCACCTTAAGACAATTAATGATGCTCCTGATCCAAAATTTACACAGAGAAGCCAGGAATATATGGACTGGACTCCTGACCTTTAAGCTAGGTTTTGGGGGCAGTGACGGACTTCCATTGACTCCGGTCGAAGAAGGTCACAAATGTAAAAATGTCATCCCGGTGTTCCAGTCCCTTCAAGATCGAGTCCCTTTCTATCACCTTGAGTCCTATAGTCTTCTGAGAACTCTGCATTCATCTCACTCTAAACTTGTCCATGTGCTATTTCACCAGACTGCTGACTTCAGCCAGAGAAACTCCATACTCCTGACTACCCTTCTTAAAGTTTACCCCCACATATAAACTAGCAAAGATTTTTTGTCAATCCTCTAAGTATTGTAGTGATATTCTGGTATCAATGTACATGATGAATGTATGTGAATGTAGTACAGTCGTTTCAACACTAGATGTCCCATTGTCAGATGATAGAACTAGATTCCCGCTCTTTTTCAGAGAGTGTGATCCAGGATAGTGAACAGACAAGACGTAGAATAGCGAGAGGGAGAGAAGTTCAAACTACTTTATAATAATATTGTATAGTGAGATAGTCATCTGTATTGTATTTCATTTCTTTTGTTAGTTCAGTATTGGAAAAAGGACTCACAATTATTGTTTATATTATTCATTAAATGGTTCATCTTTTACAAGAAGACTATTGATCACTTTGTCATCGGTTAGTTCAAAGAGTAATATATATATATTTTAGATAAGGGATTATTTAAAATATTATAAGTATTTCCTTCTTTTCCTTTGAATGTATTATTCTCTGATTACGTTCATGTGAAATGCCTTTCGGACAATTTATTACATTAAAGGTGCTACATAAATGCAACAAAAACAGAAATTACTGGACAATCTCAGCAGGTCTGACAGCATCTGTGGAGAGAAAAGGAAGTGTGGATGATTCTTTGTCAAAGCTGGAGAGAAGTGGAAAAGAGGTCAGATTTATACCGCAGCGGGGTGGGGGGGGGGGGGGGTGGTGGATAGGTGGAGATAGACACCCCCCCCCCCCCCCCCCCACCGACCCTCCCTCACACTCAGTCTCTAATTTCAGAAAGTGCTTTTCCTTCTCCCCACTTCAATCTGGCACTCCTCGGCAACATTCCATATAACATTCACTCCTGTCCACCCCAGTTCAGGCTGTGCTCTCCCTGTGATTTATAGCTCTGATTGCTTTAGTTTATTCGGTTCAAATGTAAATGCTGAAAATCAGCATTTTACATTAATAAGCCCCTCCTAGGTTACTCTGGACACAGAGTAAAACTTTCTCTCTTCAAAGACTGCAAACGACCTGGGCCATTTGCAGAATACACACAGAAAATTTACATTTCATTTTGAACCTTCAATGGAAGCTGAATGTAAACAAAATCACATTTTTATTTGAATTAGTCCTAATATGGCCCATAACCGGATCATTTTGTCTCATGTCATCTGCCCATCATCAATCCTGCTGCAGCAGAGTACTCTCTAATTCCTCAGGATAAGGAATCAGCATCTCCTGCGATACTGAAACAATCTGTACCCACGCTTAGGAAGACCTGGGTAATATTCAGACATGAGCTGATCAGTGGCAACTAACGATACCCATCATTCCGACTGGAAACTATGGGTACGATGCAATGGATTTGCTTCTAAGTGTGAGAGCGAGCGGATTATTTGGATATTTCTCGATGGCCAACCCAGTAACGCAATCACCGGTATCTAATGTTAATTAGGACATTGAATGATGCCCTACGGACTTTATGACGTAAAGGTCTGTCCCGCCAGCTGATTCACCAGAACTACGCCCAGCAGCTCGCCGGTATAAAGGGGGAGAAGCACTGAGACTGATCCTGCAGAGCAAACCTCAGACAGCACGCAGCCATGTCACCACGTAGACCAGCGCCTCAATTCGGTATGCCAACCAGGCCAGGGTCATGAAAATGGTTGAGTCCGGCATGGATACCCTGTTCCGCCGAGGGGGTTGGAAGGTCAGCCATAGGACCGCTAAAGCCACCTGGTAGACAATGGCAGTAGCCGTCAGCACGGGTAGGGTGACCAGGAGGACCAGCACCCAGTGCCACAAGAAGCTCAACGTCCTCCACTGAGCCATATGGGTGATGTTGGCATCTGACCCCTGGCACTAATCCTGCCTGCCATTCCTGCCTCCCCCGGTGACTCTGCGCCTGGCACTAGCGCCCTCCCACGTGCGATACTCGCTTGGCACCACCCCCTCAGCACAACGCTGTGCTCTTTGCCCCAGCACGCCCTGGCGCCCACCAACACACCTACCAAGATTCGGCAGTGCTGACCATGCTTGTTCCCCCGTCAACCGCGAAACTTGCAACGTTCGTCTCACGATGCTCCCCCTCCATGTCCCGCAGGAGAAGTTGTCACAATCGGCGGGAGAGGGCCCAGACCTCTGGGGCCTGACTCCTGATGAGAATTGAGCCCTTGAGGTTGAGTCGGTGACCGAGGACAAATCAGTCACCGATGTCGAGCTTGGTCTGTACCACAAAGGTGAGAGTCCACCGGCCCCACCCAGATAACCTGTCACATATGAATTGTTCACGCCAGCATGATGGTCCTTCCCTTTCACTGACCACATGTCCTATCTCCCGCAGGATCTCCAGCTGACGGTACCGGCCAATTCAGGATGCTCCCCCCCCCCCCCTCCCCGCCATCTCCCCCCTCGCCAAGCCTCCCCAGAGAACACCTCATAGATTTCATAGAATTTACAGTGCAGAAGGAGGCCATTTGGCCCATCGAGTCTGCACCGGCTTTTTGAAAGAACACCCTACCCAAGCCCACACCTCCACCCTATCCCCATAATCCAGTAAATCCACCCAACACTAAGTGCAATTTTGGACACTAAGGGCAATTTAGCATGGCCCTCAGACTCCACACCTCAACTGGAGCTTTCTTAGGCAATCGCCCAGGGTGTTAACCATTACATAAAAAGAAAAACCTGAATCCATACAAACTTATTTCATAATCTCAGGACCTGCCAAAGTAGTTTACAACCAAAGAAGTATTTCTGAAATGAGTCACTGTTGCTAAGCAGGAAATGCAGAATCAAACTTCCACACAGAAAGCTCCCACAAATAGCATGTGAAAATGAACTGGCAAACTGCTTCAATGGTGTTGGTTTGAGGGATGAATGTTGGCCAGGACACTGGGGAGAAGTCACAGCTTCTTCATTGTAATGTTCCACAGGATCCTTTTGTGGTCATCTAAAATGGCCGCCTGCAAAGGATAATCGGAATTATGGACAGGTTGGGTCACAGATTGTGCACAGCCCCTGTGTATTGTGCAAAGGAAAACCAGAACCAACTGAAACTCATACCTGCAAAAGGGCAATCCCTGATTTCCCAAGGACAATGGCACACAGATCGAAACATAGCAACAGTAGCAGACTCGGGGGCTCCTATTTTCCCTATATGGAAGTGCATACGTGCCTTGGTCAATAGCAGCTAGGACCTGCCCAAACCATCGAGGTACCCGTCCCTACTTGATCAGAATCGATTAGGGTAATCAAAACTCTATCGATCCATTGGATCCCGAGTTGGGACCCGCCCAAAAGAGTGCAAAAGATCGGGGGATAAGAAGAACTGCGCAATCAGTATTTGGTCTCTTTTGGGACCAGACTCTGCTCCGACCACCTGCAGCATATCAACCAGACAAGTTCAAGGACCCGCGATCGCTACCTGAAGGACAAGCCGCAGCCGAGACGAACCTGAAGACTTTCAGCCGACACACGTGAGGATCCAGATAAAGGCCTTATCTAACCTGCACAGAGTTGGTCACTTGGAAGTTATGTAAAGGTAATTCTAGTTATGAGGTGTAGTTTAATAAGTAGCCGTGTGTAGATTATTACGCATAGAACCAAGCATGCGTTTAATCATAAATTATAGTTAAACTAACAAAAGAGCAACACATTCCATTCACCTGAAAGGACAAGTGGAACCTTTCTTAAACATCTCAGCAAAAACTCAGTAACTCCCTCAGTACAGCACAGCAGTGCCAGCCTGGATTATGTACCCAGGTCTGGTGAATGGCAATGGTGACTAAAAACAGCTGAGAAATGGGAAGAATGGGAATAAGAAGGTGATGGGATTCAGAAGGGGGGGGGGGGGTTGTTAAAGGGGGTGGAGTTTGGGATGGGGGCAATTACCAACTCATATTACAGGGTTTTTCAATGCGCGCTTATTTTTGCTAATCATCTCTTTCCTGGATCGTGATGCAATGTTTTCTGGAAATTGATAGACAAGAATGATAAAAAATCCTCTGTTCAATCTGCAAGTGACTGCCTCAAATAATTAGATTATCTGTCATGACAGAAACTTCCCTTGCAGAGGCTTTTTTAATCAGCTTAACCTTGTCCACGTAGCTCATTGGGTCTGATATGGTGACGATCCCCGTATGAACCAGGTTTTGCACAATAAGAATGCAGACTACTTGAGCATGTGAGGAGTTGTGAATGGTGCTGAACATGGTGCAGTCATTGGAGAACTATCCACTTCTGACCGCATGATGGTGGACAGGTCATTGATGAAGCAGCTGAAGATGAATTGGCCAAGGACACTACCCTGAGGAACTCCTGCAGTGATGCACTGGGACTGAGATGAGTGGTGTCCAACAACCACAACTATCTTCCTTTGTGCTAGTTGTTGTGTATTCATGGTATTTCTCGTGCTTCATGACTAGCAGCCTTGCAGTGGAAGAGGTGTATTGTAAGAGATCGATCATGTAACATTATCGGCATAATCGTCCATTTGTAACATCACAGCCTGTAGCGTTAACATCTCAAAATAAAGCTCTTTGTTTAAACCTCTGAGACCAGTAGACTTAATTTTAAAACCACCACATAAAAATAGACAAAGAGGTAAGGAAACAGCTTTTGTAGGCACCCAGAAAGAAAGATAAATAATTGAGATCATTGCTGCACGAAAGCCAGTGAAAGGGGAACCAAACAATGGTTGCAGCCACTGGAGGAACCAAACAATCACCGGCGAATCCAAAGAAAGCAACTTTGGAAAGAAGCTCGCCACGTGGTCGACCCAAAATGATCCATAACAGGACCAGGAACACTGGGATTACCAAGTATCCTGCAACAACAAACTTAGAGCTGGGGGTGTTGTAAAGCATGAAAGGCAAACAGGCTGAGCACAGGTTTGCCTTGGTTTGGGAAACAAGGAAGCAAGGTGGTGTTAAAAATCCGTGGCCCATTGTGCACACAAGTGCTACCGTGGTGAAAAATGTTGAGAGTTTTTGGCACCCTGGGACTGTTTGGTGAGAATACAGAGCGATGGAGCTCATATACAGAGAGATTGAACTATTTTGTTCAAGTAAACAAGGTTGCACAGATGTAAAGGTCTGAATATTCCTCAGCATTAAGTGGTGAAATCATTTAACCTCCCGAGGATTCTTATTTAGCCGGAAAAGCCAGGCATGAAAACCAAAGATGAAATCATGGAAATATTTCAGAGCCACTATTCACCAAAACATTTAGTCATCTACTCAGCTGCCTTCCCTGTGAGGATGCAGCAACACTCCCTGTTACATACCGGAACTTGCCACAATATCTCTAGAAACAATCCACTTTACACCCAGAGATTCTGCAATCAAAATTATTCCAAAAGATCCTCACTATGAATTGACCTTTGTCTGACCCTTTGAAGGCCACGAGCGCTGGACGACATTTACAGGTGAATACCTGACTAGTGAGAGATTGA
Organism: Scyliorhinus canicula; assembly: GCF_902713615.1. Lineage (NCBI taxonomy): Eukaryota > Metazoa > Chordata > Chondrichthyes > Carcharhiniformes > Scyliorhinidae > Scyliorhinus > Scyliorhinus canicula. The sequence goes on along the minus strand of NC_052161.1, from coordinate 60,702,671 downwards.
ATGACCCTGTGTGGTTCAAGTGTACAAATAAAGCATCAAATCAGCCATGGGGCTGAGTGTCGGCATGACAACATGAGGTCAGAGACTGCCGGCAGAGCAGAAGGTCCAGGGAGGGCACCTGTCCACCTTTGGGATGTCGGGCAGGATATGCTGGAGGTGGCTGGACAAGCAGCATCCTCCATTTTGAAGATCGCTGAATTCCAAAGCACCATGACTACCAGTCTTCTGGAATTTCTTGCTCTGCATGTCCTGAACTAAACAATACATAAATAAACGTCAATTGGCGAAGGAATTTCATTCTGGTGACGTTGAGGTACTGTATCTGATGATTTTACCTTTTGGTTTCAATTCCGTGCTTGAAATACAATTCCATCAAAACCACAATGGGATGAAGGGTGTGTTTGGTGGATGTATAAATGTGTGTGTGTTGGAAGAATTGAACACATCATCTTCTGTTCTTGCAGCTGATCGGGTAATAGAAGTCAAAGTGAGCGAGCAGCCTGTCTATTCGCTCAGATCATCATGAGGTAAGGAATGTTTTTCATGTGGTAATAGTGTGTACAGTACAGACAGCAGTAGCTCAATGGTATAACTGCTGTCTCTGAGCCACGGTGTTGTGGGTTCATGTCACTCCAGAGACTTGAACACAAACTCCAGGCCTATCCTCAATGCAGTTTCAAGCGGGTGCTAGATTGTCTGAGATAAGACATACGTTGGAGACATCTTTTCATTTGGACTTAAGACATCCAATGGTACTGCATCAATAGAGCTATAGAGTTTTACAACAAGGAAAAGAGGTCCTTTAGTCCATCATGTCTGTGTCGAGTTTCAAACACCTATCTATTCTAATCCCATTTTCCAGCACTTTGTCCATAGCCTTGTATGCAATGGCATTGCTCGAAAACATATGGTGGACAATGGATCCATATTTATCTCAGAATCACTCATACAGGTGATCTAATCATTATCACATTGTGTTTTTGGGACCTTGTTCTGCAGAAACTAGCTGCCACATTTCCTATATCACAATAGTGACTTCAATTTAAAAATGATTCATTGACAGGACAGTGCATTGGGATATACTGAGGATTGTGTAAGGCTCTATAAAAATGCAATTCTTTCACTGACAATGTATCCTTTCTATGATGCATTCGGGTCCAGGGTAGGAAATGGGAGTCAGCTCACACAGTCATCACTGGGTGAAATTTTGTTTTGGATTTAACTCTGCTGGAACTCCCAAAATGAAAATAAGGGAAAATGAGGAAGCCGAGAATCTCATCCTCAGTCCTCAAAGCATGACTGCATATAAGCCCCCCCCCCCCCCCCCACCCCCCCAGCCCGCCCATCACACTCCTCCACCCGCACCCCAGGACCCCAAACAGCTCATTTTAAAGGTTGGTGCAGTGAGGGGGGGTTGTGGTTCACTGGGAAACAGACCAAATTCCCTTCCTCCCAACTGGTACATCACCAGCCAACCCGGGTCGGGGAGTACCAGCTGGTGAAGCAGCAGAATGTCCTTTGGACAGGAATTGCCTCACACTGGGAACCTTCCCCTCTCATCTGTTCCCAGTCGCTATGTTTATACAAACACTGGCTCATTCAATGGTGGGCAATAAAATGTTAATGTTTGGAGTTCTTCTGTTCCTGCTAATTGTGACTCTGCCTCTTCTTCCTGTTTCCCTGTAATGCCACATCTCCCTGATCGGCAGTGCTGATGCCCAGAAATGTACAGGGTCCCTTCAGAGTGGGGGCAGAATGTGAAGTGAAGTCCCACATCTCCCAGCTCAGAGATCAAACTCAACCTGAAGGATGATAAAATGTTTGAAATGAAATGAAATTAAATGAAAATCGCTTATTGTCACGAGTAGGCTTCAAATGAAGTTACTGTGAAAAGCCCCTAGTCACCACATTCCGGCGCCTGTTTGGAGAGGCTGTTACGGGAACAAATATATCAGTGAATAAATGTCTTGGGATATCTTCCAATCTCCGAATGTCCTGGTCCAATACTCCTGACACTGTTCAGTTGATCAGGGCAGCATGGTAGCATAGTGGTTAGCACGGTTGCTTCACAGCGCCAGGGTCCCAGGTTCGATTCCCGGCTTGGGTCACTGCAGGTGTGGAGTCTGCACGTGTCTGCGTGGGCTTCCTCCGGGTGCTCCGGTTTCCTCCTACAGTCCAAAGATGTGCAGGTTAGGTGGATTGGCTCTGCTAAATTGCTCTTAGTGTCCAAAAAAAAGGTTTTGTGGGGTTGCTGAGTTACGGGGATAGGGTAGAGATGTGGGGCTTAAGTTGGGTGGTCTTTCCAACGGCCAGTGCAGGCTCGATGGGCTGATTGGCCTCCTTCTGCACTGTAAATCCTCTGTCCTTATGATGCTCTATCTTTCCAGAGTTGAAATGCAAACAGACACTATATTACCCAATTGGATGATTCTTAATTATTAATCAAACAGCTCATTCCCTACATTTACAACACTTTTATTGATAGAATGATGTTCAATTCTTGCAGACTGTAAGACAATTCTGGGAAATTATCATTGCTAATTTGAAGGCATTTACTTTTTGTTTCCTCCACTATGAAGACCTATACAAAGCGATTGTTTGACCATTTCCGGCATTTCCTTAATCCACATTTTAATTGCTCCTGGCTCTGCCTCTTGAGCAAATTAAACACTCCAAGTTCCTAGTTTACCATTCCTCACTTAGTGCCTTCTTTTCCCTTGGCACAGAGTTCCCAATCTCACCAAGCCCTTCTGTCACTCTATGAATCCACTCAGCTCTGAGTTAACAAACGCTTGTGTAAAAACTGGCGCATGTCAGAAGAAAGAGACACAAAGCAGATCTGTTTTTATTATATTGAGACAAAAAACGCAGAGAAAAAGAAAAAGCAGTGGGGTTGCATTGCTGGTTAAAGAGGAAATTAACGCAAACATGAGGAAGGATATTTGCTACAACTATGTGAAATCTGTATGGGGAGAGCTGAAAAACACCAAGGGGCAAAAACTGTTCGTAGAGTTTGTATATGGAACACAGACTGTAGTGGTGATGTTGGGAATTCGATAATCTTTATTATTGTCACAAGTAGGCTTACATTAACACTGCAATTAAGTAACTGTGAAAATCCCATGGGCGCCAGACTCCGGCGTCTGTTCGGGTACACTGTGGGAGAATTCAGAATGTCCAATTCACCTAACAGCACGGGCACGAGTCTCCCAAGTCACGAAAACTCGGGAAGCTGGCGTCAAAAACGGGCCGTTTGACGCCAGCCTCCGCCCCCCGACCGGGAACCGATTCAGCTCCCTGGTCGGGGCTAGTATCGCGCGGCCATGAACTCCGGCATCGCAGGCTTAACGAATTTCGTTAAGCCCGCTAGCCAGAGTTAGCGATGGCTGACGCGTCAGATGACGTCAGCCGCGCATGCCCGGATTGGACGACTCCAACCCGCGTATTCGCGGATGACGTCAGACCAGGTGTGTTTTACGTTCATAAAAATGGCCGTTAACGCCTTGGAAATCGGCCCATCGGCCAGGGGTGAATAGCTGCTCGCTGTAAAAAAACGGCGGGCAGCGATTCGTGTCGGGAGGCGGGCGTGGGGGGAGAATAGCGTGGAGGGCGTCGGACCAGCGTGTCTGTAAAAATTTACGCCGCCGGCTATTCTCCGAATTTTCGTGAGCGCGGAGAATTGCGCCCCACATCTTTCGGGACCTGAGGGAGGAAAATCTAGCACCTGGAGGAAATCCATGCAGGCACGGAGAGAACATGTAAACTCCACACTGACAGTGAACCAAGGCAGGAATCGAACCTGGGACCCTGGCGCTGTGAAGCAGTGGTGCTAACCATTGTGCTACCATGCCACCCATGAAATGCAAGCGATAAAGGAACATCTGTAATTATGGATGATTTTAATCTGCATATAGATTGGGCAAATCAAAAGACCACAATGCTGGAGTGTGTACGGGATGGTTTTCTGGACCAACACACTGAGGAACCTATTGGAGGACGGGGCATTCTAGACTGATGTGGAGATGCCGGCTCTGGACTGGGGTGGGCACAGTAAGAAATTTCACAACACCAGGTAAAAGTCCAACAGGTTTATTTGAAATCACAAGCTTTTGGAGCGCTGCACCTTCATCAGGTGAATTGAGGCAGATTCACAATCGCAGCATATAAAGGAGAGACACAATTGTAAGATAATTACAGATTGGAATGTGAAGAATGATTGGAATGTGAGTCTTGTCAGGGAAAGAAATCTTTACAGGAACAGACAGTGTGAGTGGAGTGAGTGATAATCACTAATAATTCTAGACTGGGTATCATGTAATCCTAGACTGGGTATTGCATCATGAGAAAGGAATAATTGGCAATCTAGTGTGAGACCCATTGCGGATGAACAACCTGAACATGATAACATTTTTCATCAAAATGGAAAGTGATGTGTTTGATTCTGAGACTAGGGTCCTGAATCTTAATAAAGAAAACTATGATGATATGAGGCTCGAGTTGGCTATGATAGATTGGGAATCATTCCTCAATGGAAGGATGGTAAATTGGCATTAGCAAACATTCGAGGGGGGGGCATGGGTGAACTGCAACAATTCCTGTCTGGTGCAAAAGTAAAATGGAAAGATGGCCAAACAATGGCTTACAAGGGAATTAGAGATCGTATTAGATCCAAGGAAGAAGCATACAAATTGGCCAAGAAAAACAACAGGCTGAGAATTGGGAGCAATTTTGAATTCAGCAATGGAGGACCAAGAGATTGATTGAAAAAGGGGAAATAGAATACGTGAATAAGCTTGCGGGGAACATAAAAACTGATTGCAAACTTTTCTGGGGGTATATGATTGGATTTGTTTATTGTCACGTGTACCATGGTACAGTGAAAAGTATACTTCTGCGAGCAGCTCAACGGGATCATTAAATATGAAGAGAAAAAGATAAATGTAGGTCCCTTCCAGTCAGAAAGAGGGGAATTTATAATGAGGAACAAAGAAATGTCTGACTAATATTTTTTTAAATTCAGAGTACCCAATTATTTTTTTCCAATTAAGGGGCAATTTAGCGTGGCCAATCCACCTACCCTGCACATATTTTGGGTTGTGGGGGCGAAACCCATGCAATCACAGGGAGAATGTGCAAACTCCACATGGACAGTGACCAAGAGTTGGGATTGAACCTGTGCGCCCGTGCTGCCCTGCTGACTATTAAATATATACTATGGTTCTATCTTCACAAATGATATACAAGAAATGTTGGGGAACACAAGGTGGGATTTTCCGCTTGCCGATGCCGAAATCGCGAAACGCGATTGAGCGGAGAATTAGCCTCCGACGCCAAAATCGGGATAGGCTTCAGTTTGACGCCAAATCGGAATGCTCCAGCACCCTGGAAATGGTGTAAATGGGTTGCTCACTGGGCGGCGTTAAAGTACAGTAGGCTAATCATTAGCGGGCCTGACACCGTATTCTCCAGGGCCTCCGAGATTCACCACCTCCGATGGTCCGCGTTCCGCTTGTTCACTTGTGGTTTCAAAAATCGTGAACCTGCGCCGTGGCTGCTGAGCGAGAGAGAGAGGAGGTAGGAAATGGAGTGGAGTAACTGCGGGCTGCTGGCCCAGACACTCACCGTGCTGGCTGGGTTGGGGGCACACTGCCAGGGCCGGGGGAGGGGGAACAAGTCGATCAGCCGGGATGCACCCACACAGGACTGATGTGGTGCCCAGGCACCGACCGCCATTACGGTGGCCACCTTGCTGCACACCCACTGATCACCCACCTTGGCCCCTGGTTCTACACAGTGACAGCGGCCGTATGGGTACGCTCACCCCTGCACCCTAGCTCCCGCCACAAAGCTTCCATCCTCGACCCCAGACATCCCACTCAACTGGCCACCACCCACCAGGGTCCACCCAGGGCCACACCCACGGCAGCCCCCAGTGAGGGCAGTGGTGCCAGCCAACAGTATCCCTGGCAGCAGCGACACGTGCTAGGACCAGGATACCGACGGGGCAGGAGGATGGGGGAAGGACATGCGTGGACAGAGCCTGTACTGCCAACCGGGGCCACCATGGCGACCATCAAACCTGGTTGGGCCCGGGAGTATGCACCATGCTAACAGGTTGGCCGTTCACCCCTTGCAGACAATGGCGTTTGCCGTTCAACCGGAAATGGCAAATCCCATTGGCATGTTGCCAGAATGGAGTATCTCGCTGGGAGCGATGGCTCGCCACCGAGAAGCACTCGGCTGGGGAGGCAGAGAATTCACTCCATAGTCTCCCAAATGGAGAATCTTGTGCTCTGTGTTTTCAAGAGGCAGTTCGATATAGCACTTAGAGCGAAGGGGATCAAAGGATAAAGGTGGAGAAGGAAGAATCAGGGAAATAATTATAATCTTCATTGTCACAAGTCGGCTTACATTAACACTGCAATGAAGTTACAGTGAAAAACCCCTTGTCGCCACATTCCGGCGCCTGTTCGGGAACACAGAGGAAGAATTCAGAATGTCCAATTTACCTAATAGCACGTCTTTGGGGACTTGTGGGAGAAAACCGGAGCACCCAGAGGACACCCATGCAGACACAGGGAGAACCTGCAGACCCCGTACAGACAATGACCAAGCTAGGACCGAACTTGGGACCCTGCACTGTGAAGACATAGTGCTGACCACGATGGTACCATGCTGCCCACAATTGAGTTGCTATTGAGTTGGATGATCACCATGATCATAATTAATGGTAGACCAGGCTCGAAGGGCTGAATAGCCTCCTCCTGTGCCTATTTTCTATGTTTCTATGGGGAGTGCTGAATCATTCAGTTTAAGTTGCTGCTGTGCCTCAGGCCTAGAGGAGGTCCCAATGCACACACTTGCACAATAATCAGATGGAAAATTTAAACCTCCGATGGCCGGTTATCCCCTGCCTACGGTCTGCTCTGGTTGATTCTCGATGACAGTGGGTTCAGATGGCTAGAACCACACAGCTTTTCAGCTGTTTGCCCCACCCTGGTTTTCACACACATTCTCTTAGAGCTTTTCCCAGGAGATGTAGAACATGCTCAGGAGCACAGCTCCCAGTGGATCAGCTGGAGTGTCAAAGCCTCAAATACCCAGGGGAACCCCAACAATGCTCACCCCCTACCCACCACAAAATACTCACCCTACCACCCAGAAATATTCAGCCGAATCCCCAAACAATATTCACCCTAACCCAAAATATTTACCATAACCCCCCAAAAAGATTCACCCGAACCCCCAAACAATATTCACCCTAATCCCCCCAAAATAAATCTTCACCCTACCACCCAAACATATTCACCCTAATCCCCCCCAACCAACCACCCAAACATATTCACCCTAATCCCCCAATAATATTGACCATTCCCCCAAAATGCTCACCCTACCCCAAAAGAAATATTCACCAACCCCCCAGAAAATGTTCATCCTAAGCCCCCAGAAATATTCACACTTATAATCCAGATATATTCATCCTAACCCCAAAAAATATTCACTGTCCCCCCGAAAATATTCACCCTAACCACCAAAAATATTCACTCTCCCCTCCAAAAAATATTCACCATTCCCACAAAATGTTTAACCGACTGCCCAAAAGCTATTCACGCTGACCCCCAAAATTATTCACCCTAACCCCCCAGACAATACTCACCTCCCACCTCCAAACTGGTTTAGCACAATTGGTTAAACAATTGGCTTGTAATGCAGAACAAGGCCAGCAGCATGGGATCAATTCCCGTACCAGCCTCCCTGAACAGGTGCTGGAATGTGGCGACTACAGGCATTTTGCAGTAACTTCATTGACGCCTACTTGTGACAATAAGTGATTATTATTATGAAAATTTATTCACCCTTCCGACCTTTCCTGTTCTGGCCTACATGTGTGCAGCAATGAGGTTGACCTTAAATGTCCCCAGCCTGCAACACCCGCATCCCATGAGAACCCCCCAAAATACTCCCTGCCAATGCTCACCACCCCACCCCAACTCCCTTACAATGCTCACAGCCCCCTCATTCGCTGACAATGCTCAGCCTCACCCCAAATATACTCACCCCCCTCACTACCTGACAATGCTCATTAACCCCCGCACTCACTCCCTGATAATGCTCACCCCCATCCCCGACAATACTTACCCCCATCCCTGACAATACTTACCACCCTCAACCACTGACAATGCTCATCTCCCCTCATTCCCTCACAATACTCATCCCCCTCCCTTCAATTCTTTTTTTTCTTTTTTTAAAATAAATTAATAGTACCCAATATTTTTTTCCAATTAAGGGGCAATTTAGCATGGCCAATCCAACTATCCTGCACATCTTTGGGTTGTGGGGGTGAAACCCACGCAAACACGGGGAGAATGTGTAAATTTCATGTGGACGGTGACTGTCATGTGGGAGTACCTTTAAGAAATAGGTGTCTATAAATAGGTGTGCATGTAAATATCTGCAATGCGAGTACCTTTAAGAAATGGATGCTTATTACTGCAGTGATGTCAGAGAGTGGGTGGAGCTGGGCTGTCTGTCAGCTTTTTACTTTCAATTTAGGCTGTTTGCTGCAGGGTGTGTTTTAGTTTCGTTTTTCAGAGCTGGATAGCTGCAGTCACAGCCAGAAGGGATATTAGTCTCTCTCTCTGTAATCTAAAGAATGTAAATCAATCCTTTGGTGATTTAAAACTAATAACTGCTCTCAGTAGTGACTTTAACCTGATGTGCTTCTGTTAAAAGTTCTTTTTTAAGTCTTATGGATGTTAAAAGGACAGCTTAAGGGTTACTTAGTGTTGTATTCTTTGGTGGTTGTATTTGAATTAATGCTTGCTGCGATGTTCACTGAACGTTTTAAAAAAGATTAACTTGAGTTCATAGAATAAACATTGTTTTGCTTTAAAAAATACTTTTCCATTTCTGCTGTACCACACCTGTAGAGTGGGCAGTGTGCTCCCCATATCACAATCTATTAAAAGCTGTGGGTCAGGTGAACTCCATGATACACTTTGGGGTTCTCTAAACCCTGGTCCATAACAGTGACCCAGAGCCGGGATCGAACCTGGGACCTCAGCGCCGTGAGGCAGCTGTGCCACCATGCTACCATGCTGCCCAGCTCTCCTTTCAATTCTTGACGATGCTCATCCCTCTCATTGTTGGAGGGTCTAGGTGTTGAACATTATCAGGTTGCGAGGCTGTGCAGCTATAGAGGTTGGCATTTCTAGTTACAAACAGCCTCAGACAAGGAATTGAAGTCAGGAATGAAGGAACATGTCTGCAGGTCATGATGAAAAATGGGGCCTTGTCTTCATTGGAATTAAACTCGACACTTGAGCACCCAATTCTATTCATCATCGGATTTTAACAGCAGCCAACACCGGAAAGTGCAAAGATTCAGCCTAAAATGGCGTGTGGGCCGGAACTGCGCCTCTGACTGGAATATCTGGGCTGTTATCAATGTTATTAATTTGTGAATCAGATGCTGTTTTTAAAATACAAAGTGTGTCATCATCCTAAATCCCATGTTCCTTCATGTATATGTCTGATAATGTTTCAGGATTTTAATAATTAAAGAAAAATTGGTATTTATACAAATTATTTCACAATCGTAAAGCAGTTTACAACCAATGAGGTATTTCTGAAGTGTTGTCACTGTTGCTATGTAGGGAGTAATAGAGCCAATTTTCACAAAGAAAGCTCCCACTAATAGCAATGTGAAAATGACTTGATGATCTGTTTTAGTGGTGTTGGTTTGAGGGATGAATGTTGGCCAGGACACTGGGGAGACATCACAGCTCCTTCATTGAGCATTTCCACAGAACCGTTTCCATCCATCTGAAAGGAAAAATTGTACCTTGCTTCAACATCTCAGCAAAAACTCAGCAACTCCCTCAGTACAGCACAGGAAGGTGAGGCAATGATTGGTGTTGTCATCAAAAAGAAAATGCTGGAAAATCTCAGCAGGTCTGGCAGCATCTCTGCAGGGAGAGAAACGAGCTGATGTTTCGAGTCCAGATTACCCTTTGTCAAAGCCTTTGTGTTGTCATGACCACCTAAAACACATTTCCTCAAAGACCTGTGTATGGGGCTCCCTTTTTCCAAATTGCAAAGGAATCAATTGAGCAATGGAGGTCTTGTAGCACAGTGGGTAGCAGCCCTGACGCGGCACCGTGGCACAGTGGTTAGCACTACTGCCTCACAGCACCAGGGACCCGAGTTCAATTCCGGCCTCGGGTGACTGTCTGTGTCGAGTTTGTATGTTCTCCCGGTTTCTGTGCAGGTTCTCCGGTTTCCTCCCACAGTCCAAAGATGTGCATGTTAGGTGGATTGGCCATGCTAAATTGCCTCTTTGTGTCCAAAAGGAGAGGTGGGGTTGCTGAGTAATAGGGATAGGGTGGATGTATAGGCTTAAGTAGATTGTTCTTTCCAAGGGCTGGTACAGACATGATGGGCTGAACGGCCCCCTTCTGTACTGTAAATTCTATGATTCTACGATTCTATGACACTGGGTTCTAGTCCAACCACAATACTTGATGGTCAAGGAAGGTGCGTTCATAATTCTGCAAATCACATTGAATATCAACCTACAAATCCCTCCAACATGCCATTAACATGCAGTATAATGGACTGTCCACTTACCTGCATGACTGCAGCTCCATCAACACTTAAGGAGTTTTCTCCCACTCCAGACAACACAGCCCGATTGATTGTCACTTGTCCATTATATTAAACATTCACTCCTTCCACCACTGACACACTGTGGCAGCAGCTCCTACAGGTTGCACTGAAAAAACTCACCAATGCACATTCAACAGCACCTAGAAGGACAGGGGCAAAGGTCCATGGGAAGACCACCAATTGGAAGGTCCACTCCAAGTTGCTCACCACCCTGACATGGAAATGTATCACCGTTCCTTCACTGTAACTGGGTGAAAATCTCATCTGACTGGAGTGATTTGCATCTCTGTACGTATGTAAAGTGTTAACATATGTAAGCAGCAGCTAGATAACCACTAGATGGCAGCACTAGGTATGGGTATAAAAGATAAACTCAGAGAGAGTTCCTGCCTCTTCGTGTTAGGAGTGACGAGCGATCAGATTTAGAGAGATAGCTTTGTGTGCAGTTAATCATTATTATATATATTTAATCTAACCTATAGTATTAGTTATTGAAGAGTGAACAAACTCATGGTTAAATCATTATCATTACTCAACAAACAGTATTTGCTTTATTTGAAGACTTTGAGTATTACTGAACATTATGCATGTGACCATTCTGGCAGAAACCAAATGAGTAACAATGTATTACACAATGTAATATAACACTGACTTCAACAACTAGATTTTGGAGCTTATCTGATAACAAACCTAATAATCAATTCCTGGACAAATGATTTTCTGCTGATTCTCTGGTCTCTGAAACGATGGGCTGGATTCTCCGCCGGAGGGATGCTCCGTTTTGCCGGCAGCCCGGGGGTTTCCTGACGGCGTGAGGCTGACCCACAATGGGAAACCCCATTGACCAGCCGGCAAAACGGAGCATCCCGACGGAGTCCTGAACCAGAAATCTGGCGTGGCAGCACGGAGAAACACACCCGATTAGTTTCAGTTGATCTCAAAGCCACTGTTCAGAAACTTTAACCTCAGTAGCTAGTTCATTCAGCAAATCACCAGAGCCTCTGGGAATCAGTCAGCCCGACTTTAACTCTGTGTAGGTGAGTGGGTTTTGAGCATATACACAGGATACATTACATAAAAAATAATAACAATGATTCACTTGTAATTTCAATGTTTAGAATCACCAGCAGAGTCCTGGAATATAAATCGATTGATATGGTGCTGTACCATTGCTAAATATCCATACTGCGTTATCTAGTGTGAACCACAAAGGCCTGGGTTCGAATTCATTACAAGAGTCAAATGTGAAACATGGACATGTTTGAGCTTCAGACAAGGTGGATTTGTAAAATACTTGTTTTCTCTTGCAGTAACACACAGAAGGATTTGTTGAAAGTGAAGCTCGATCAGCTTCAATGTCACTTCACGTGGGCTCCACAGAGAGAAAACATTGACCTGGTCGATATAAAGCAAAGATTACAAGATTCAATAGATCTTGGTGTGAATTATCAGGCGAGGTCTTACAACCAGCTCGCTTTTGTAAACTGTCTGCAAAGAAACTGTGAGGAGGCGATTCAAAACTTAGAGGAAGCTGAAAGAATTCTGAGGGAGAATCATGAAGATGAATTTGATACAAGAATCATCATCACCTATGGAAATTATGCCTGGGTATATTATCACATGGAACAACTGACAGAGGCTCAGTCCTACCTCGACAGACTGGAGAGGATCTGTGAACAATTTCCTGATGCCTCTCGGTACACAGCAATGTTACCTGAAGTATACGGGGAGAAGGGCTGGTCGCTACTGAGTTCTGCAGCTCAATATTATGAAGAAGCAAAGGAATGTTTTGAAATGGCTTTGACTGAAGATTCTGCAAACATTGAATGGAACGTTGGATATGCGACTGCTCTGTCTCGTCTCGAGGTGTTTTCTGGTACCGCACAGAATATAAGTCGCAGTGAAGCAGTGAGGCAGTGGAGACGTGTGCTAGAGCTTGATCCTCATGACTCAGTAGCCAAGGTGCAGTTAGCTCTAAAACTACAACAGCGCAATCAAAAGGAGGAAGCGCTCATATTAGTTGAACAAGCGTTGGATCACACCCCTGCTGATCCATATGTGCTTCGTTACGCAGCAAAGTTTTACAGAATCATAAGAGATGTGGAAAAAGCTGTGGAGCTGCTGAACAGAGGATTGGAAGCTACCCAACACTCTACCTTCTTACACCATCAAATAGGTCAGTGTTACAGAACCAAACTGAATCCACTGATCAGAAATCGAGGCAGCAGTGATTTTCAGCTGTGGAATAAGTTGATTAATAAATGCAAGTTTCATTTTCAAAAGGCAATAGAGAATCGACCATTAACATCTATTAAAGTGCACCTGGATTTGGCAGAAATCTGTGCATTAAATAAAGAATATGACGAAGCGAAGAAGATCTACAAACATCTCCTGACATTGCAGGGTATACGTCCAGAGGATAAGCAGGAAATCTGTTTACAGACTGGGTTATTTGAACTAAACTACATGAAATCGGAATCAAATGCCATCACCCATTTTCTGGAAGGAATGAAAGTCAATTATGACTCAAGACAACGGCGACGATGCCGAGAAAAGTTGGAGATGATAGCAGCAAGACAACTTCGCAGGAATCCTGGAGATAGCAAGGCTTTACTTGGGTCAATGCACCAGCTGGATGGTGAAAAATGTGAAGCTATTAAATGCTTTGAAGAGGCCTTGAAGTTCGATCCTGGCAATGAAGAATATCTAAGTGCTATTTTTGAATTACGCCTTTCCACCGAGGCCAACAATGACTTTCCCAACTAAATCTAAATGCATTTCGAAAAGTTTATTGATGTTCCCTGATCTCTAAACAGGTTTAGTTGGCTACATTTTGATTTATATTCTGATCGCACCTTCTTTCAAATGAGTATTTTGTGTGTTGAATTTTCAACCAATAATCTTATTGTAATTATTCTAAATCCATGTGCTTCATTCAGAAATATTAACCAAATTGGTAAACTAACCAAATAGCATTTATTTCCATAGCCTTAGAGTGTTTACTGAGTGTGGAATGGAGCAAAATTAGAAATGATTTGGGTAATTTGCGATAATTGAACCAATTGGTCAGAGTCACAATAATTCTTTGTAAATTATCCAAACTTGCTTAAAACAATAATCAGCTTAACATGGGCCTGCTTGTAAATATAGATGGGGTTTGGGTGAGTGCTGAGGGGATTTCTGCAGATTCTGGCTCTGGGTTCAGGACAGAGTTGGCAGCACAGTCGGTGTCCGATGATGTCACAAGAACCCAGTCGCTGTATGTTAATGAGGTCTCCGTCCACTTTGGGTGAGCAGTTTAACCCAATTTTACCAAGTGGGTACATTTAAAATCACCTCCATCAAATACCTTTTTTTGAGCAATTCTTTAAAATTTAGATTGCCCAATTCATTTTCTTCCCCAAGGGGCAATGTGGTGTGGCCAATCCACCTACCCTGCACATCTTTGGGTTATGGGGGTGAAACACAAGCAAACACGGGGAGAATGTGCAAACTTCATCCGGATAGTGACCCAGAACCGGGATTGAACCTGGGGCTGTAAGGCAGCAATGCTAACCACTGCTCCACCTTGCTGCCCTTCTCCATCAAATTCTAATATAACCTAGATAACTGGGACATAGATGTAAACTGATGTCCAAATGTAGATGACAAGTATCTTTTGTTTGATCTTCATCTGTTTCATGATTTTAATGGGAAAACGTTATAACAGCTGTTACAATAACCTTCAGTGCACTCTGAGTGTGTAGTTTATGGTGTTTTTTTTAATAATGATGGTATAATAACAATATCCAATCCAGCCACAGAGGATATTATAAATCCATTCTGCCCCCCCTATCTTTCACTTGATGCCGCTTCACAGAAACGTTCCCCATTGGGTGAAAGGCTTTCCATCTGTGACAGCGGAGAAAGGGCCAACAATCACTGCAGACTCTTCAGATAAATCAACAGCTTGATTCTGTTGCTGTGAGGATTTGCTGACAGATGATCGGACTCCCATCCAGAGCGTTCATTCAGATCTCAGCCTCTGTCACTGGGAGTCTCGCTGTCCTGTAACTTGTCAGCTTCACCAACCCTTCATCAAACCATCCGAGTCCCTCAATGGCCAATGCAGAGCAGCCTGGACAATACCCGAGAAAGACCATTTCTACAGACTGTACCATCTCACTGAGGGGGAAAGCAGTAAATGGGGAAGGCTAAAGGATATAAAAATGGGTGAAAGCGGGTGAAAAAGAATAAGCCTTATGGTTGCTAATATTGATTTTCTTAACAGATATCAATTGTAATTGTACTGAATGAATGTGAATTATCAAATAACCAATAAAATGAAACTGGCTAAAATTATTTTTGCATTATTGTCCTGTGTGAACACAAATTGCTCGTGAGCTACAGAATACTCTGGGAGTAAAATCTGCAAGTCACTTTATGACAGTTGAGGTTTTTGGCCACTTGTGTACATTTTCACAAATAACATTTCATTCTGGTAAACACAGAGAAACTCAGACACAACAAACTGTCGCCTTTTCGGCTAAATGGAAAAATACTGCGATGGGATGAAAGCTAAGAGTATATAAGATTGAAAATAATTCAAACTTTGTCAATGCAGACACAGGTTTTAACAACAGAACTCATCAATATGGATGATAATGTCTCCTGGAATTAAGACTTCATAACTCTCCACCAATGAGAATGGTGTGCGGTCTCCATTTGCCTCTTTGTCAATATTTTTAAAGACAAAGTAAATTCATTAAAACTTTTGATTCCTCCCAATAATAGATTCCCTGCTGCTGATTGGGTACAGAAGCTTCAAAATGTAAAATAATCATCAATTCCAAAATGGGAAATAACCTTTATAATAAAATTGAAGAAAGTTTGTTTCCTTTTTTGTCAAAATATTAGAATAAAGTCCAATCATTGCACTCATAACAGAATCCGAAATATTGGAAAATGTACTTTGGGAAAAAAAAGTTGTGTTATGACCCCCTATATGGACAGAGTTCATCGAGCATTTGATTCCCCTCCGAGAAATATTTTGAGTTTATTGACAACTCAAGAATACAGAAGACTCAGCAACTTGCTAAAAATAGTCACGACAAACAGGAATATGCTAAAAGCATTTACAATACAATAACAAACACAAAGCTACCAGCTCTCAAGCTAGCACACACCCACCACCAAGCCCCTGGCCCCAACAGTAGCCCCACATCGGCGGAAAGGTGCCCAACGAGCAGCACAGATCACCGGAAAAGGGCACAGTGAGAGAGAGAGAGAGGGAGAGAGAGAGGAAACACCACTCCCCTCTCAAGAGGGGGCACAGTTCAACCCAAAACAGTTCCTTAAAACAAACGAACAGCTGCAAAGCCAGCATACGGCCACCTTGTGACGTTCTTTGCTTTTTGGATGGTGATTGCTCTGAAGTGTCCTGCCTTACAAAGAACATCAACCTATGTTTCAAACAAAGCCTACTTATCAACATTACAACTGAACAAGATTTGAAGTAACTTACTAAGATACAAATATTAAAAAATATACCAAGACTACTATTCTATCTGCAGAGCTTCTAAAAACATGACTACTCTGTATCCCACTGTTTCTCGTTGTACTTTACTCAATTTGCTCTGTTTAATCACCTTGCTCTAGAGTCGCCAGGTATCTTTATGATACCACCACGAGGTTCAAGTTCAAGTGCTGATCAATGATTCAATACACCAGTTAGTAAGGTTCAAATCAAAACACGTTTATTATATACACAGTCAATTCCTACTCATGCATAAAACACTACTCACTAGACTAGCTCTGACACTAAAAGGCCAATACTTAGCTTTGGAAAAGGGGCCCACCAGGTCAGGGAACAATGGCCTCTCGTTCAATCCTGAGTCTGCAGGCTTCCAGCTGGTATGGACTAATGGTTATGAGCGCCTATCTCGTAGCGTGCGTTGACTGGACACTTACTTGTTGGTGCAGCTACCAGGCAGGTCTCTCCGAGTTGAGAGTCACGGTCACGGGTGTTTTTGAACTACTGAGAGACCCTGCCAAGAAGACCTGCCAAGATAGCTGTTAGGCTGGTCTCTCCTCGCTGAGAGCCAAGTGCCAAGAGAGCGAACTGAACTTGGGGGCTTTATGTAAAAGCCCCCGGGGCTTCGCGCCCTTTTGGGCAGACTCCGTACCTGGTTCCAATTGATTGGACCACGTTCCCAATACTGGAGCTGTTCCCTGATCGCTGGGCGGTTCCTATATGTCCGTTGGCCTTCTTTTGTCCTCGCTCCCACTAGCACCAGGGAGTCTGGCTCGGTCTCAATTACTCTTAATGTTGCCAATTGTTCCCGGGAATCACTCATCAATATGTCGATGGTTGTTATTTTCAATGCTGTCTGGTTTTCTGCAAGTTCTAATACACAGGAAGCTTTGCATCTGCCTTCTTCCCTGTGCTTGTCCATTTTTCCCTGCATTCTTAGCGGACCTCCATTTTAGAATCGGGAAGTGTCCAACCCAGGTGGCTACACTCCCTGCTTGTGATCCCTAACGCGAAGGGTGAAGGATCACATAACTGCATTGTCTTCACTCCCTGACCCAGCGAGCACTCCTCCATGGCCTCTACACTGACCATAACTATGCAAGAAAATTTTAACTGACAATTCTAAGTGGCGCTCTGTCAAAGAGAGGAACATGCATTACTACACAAAAAAAAACGGTACCTCTAACTATCTTCCGTAAACTACACTCACTTAAACACCAAACATACTAATCTTCCTAATACAAAAATAATAGAAGCAATCACATTTTTCTCTGGCTTGGCAATCAAGCACAGAGCAATACAATTTTAAAGTCACAAACGAAACACATTTCTTTATTTACAAATGACGCACACGCAACGGATATCCAGCAGAGGGCAGCAGAGCAGAGCTTCTGATTGGCTGTTCCGGGGAGATTTCCATACGTGCAGTGCGGTCAGCGTAAGTTGAAGGTGGTTTGTGAAGGGGCTGTTCTCGAGTGACAGCTTGACACGAAAGGCTACTTTCGTAGTGTCTCCCACCCATCCTCCTCCTCTAACCAAAAAATGTTCTGTCCGTTGGATTGCTAAACTAACAAGTCTTTTTAAAAAGTTAATTTTTAGTTTTTTTTTTAGTTTTCAGTAGTTAGGAATTTAGTTCAGTAGGAATGGAGGTTAGGGTAGTTGAATGTTCCTCCTGCAGAATGTGGGAGGAAAGGGTCACCTCGAGTGTCCCTGCTGACTACATCTGCGGGAAGTGCACCCAACTCCAGCTCCTCGAGACCCACGTTAGGGACCTGGAGCTGGAGCTGGATGAACTTCGGATCATTCGGAGGGTGGAGGGGGTTATTGAGAGGAGTTATAGGGAGGTAGTCACACCTCAGGTAAAAGAAGAAGGTATGTTGCTCGTTTTAAGTTAGTGTGATTAACACTCCTCCAATAGAGGACGTGTGCTTAACACTGGCTTGGCTCTGTTTCTTATCTATGCTCTGGAGTCGCCAGGTGCCGTAAGAGATACCGTCACAAGTTATCAAGGTCAAGTTCAAAGCAATAAATCTATACTCCGATTAGTAAGTCCAAAACAATTAGTGTTTATTATAACAATTATAATAAATACTCATGCACACGCTAAAAGACTAACTTACTTCTACCATTAAATGACTAATACTTATCTAAGAAGGAACAGGCAAGGTCAGGGAACAAGGCCTTCGTTCCGTTCTGGTCTGCACTTCTTGTAATTACTGCTCGACACAGGTATAAGTAAGGCCTGGGTCAAGGTAGCGATCGTCGTTTTGGCACTTACTGATCGATGGCTGCTACTCGATAGCTGCTGTAAGACAAGGGTCTGGAGGCTGAAGACAAACAGGAGACAGCAGACTGGAGACAGCAGGCCGAAGACAGCAGCAGAACGGACCATGTGCGGGACCTTCTTTTTATAGGTCCCAGGAGGTCCTTGCCCCTTGGGGCAGGCTCCTTCACCTGCTGGGGATCGATTGGGTCTTGTCCCAATTGATATGATTTGAACCCCCCTATCCTAGGGCCGTTCCTTGATGGCTGGGGCGGTTCTTAGGGCTTATTGTTCTGGTTTCGTTGGTGCCATCCTGTCTGCCTAGCTATTGAAAAACATCGATTGATACTTAAATGTATCTATTGTATCTGGGACTGGCCGGTATCACCTCATTACTATGCAGATCGTTTTCCTATTTGCAGCTTTGCCTGAACTTCTGCAGCTGTCTGGAAACCAGTTTTTTTACATGTCTGAATGCTAAATGCTTCTGCAAGCTGTGTGTTCTTTACTATGTCCATTTTTCCCTGCACTCTTTGCAGTCTCCATTTTGTATACTGGTGTCCATCTTAGATGGCTGCACTCCCTCCTTGTGATCCTCACGAGAAATTGTGAAGGATCACCTATGCATGGTTCCTCTCTGTTCCTTTTTGGGTTCCCTTTTTGGGTTCCCTGACCTTAGCAAGTTCCTGAGCGTCTACTCTGTCCTTAACTATGGCAAAAAATTTTTAACTCACATTTTCTACTTGGCGCTATGTCAAAGGGGACATGCATTACCAATAATCGGGAACCTCTACCTATCACAATTACTACTCTCGTCTTACATTAAACATTTCATCACAGTCTAAAACCTTATTCATTCACACCACAGTACATGTCGCTTTCTGACTCGGCAGTCGAGTACAGAACCATATAATACATCCATTTCATGTTTTAATTTACAGATTGCTATAAATAAATTTCTTACGCATCAAGGGGTTGGGGGATTGTTGAAAACTGAAAATAGGGGATTGAACTCCGTAAATGGTTGAGGGGCAGGAGCTCTCCTTTTCCATTTCCTCAACCTGAGGGTCTGCACTATGATGCAGAGAATTGTAATCACCAACAGTGATTCAATGATGTATGACATCGAGTACCAGGTCATGAATTTCGTGCACCAGGTCTGAACCTCACTGATCAGTGCTGAGCACAGAGACGTCGGTGTGTGGGAAGCATTAACGGCGGGGGTCGTGGGGGAAACATGGTTTGCTTCTACATGCAAAAATACGACAACATTTAATAGCAATCGGTAGGCTTCCATCATGGTCTTCTTTGTTCTCTTCCTGCTCTTCATTTGTATGGCCGATCTTGCCGTGAACCCTCCTTCGACTGTTCGAAAGCTATGGGATCAAGCACAGTATCTGTCAATATACAGTCCAATATCTGTACTGCTAGTGTATCTGTCCTCTCATTCCAATTGACCCTTAAATGAATGGCCAAGTCACACCCTGTGACTCCCCTCATTTTTTTTTTCAAATGCGAATTTAGGACCAGACATACACCTAACAACTTTTCCACTGCGAGCCGTCTCGCAGGCTTTGCAATTTACCATCCGAATGTTCCTGGATATAAATAGCATGTGGGATGGCTGCCAAAGGGCTACCTAAAGAAAAATGAAACCAAATTTTGAACGAAAAGGTCAAATGAGTTGCGTATGGGCCGCTACAGGTAAGATTTGAATGGGATCCCCGGGTAAGGCGTGCTGTGCCGTACCAGAGCTTAGCTGACCAAAGGGGGTTCTCAGACAGGGCGGGTCCTCAATGCCGTTTCTCCACTGCCTGAGCAACCTGAAATGAACGGGTATGAATGTATTCATCGTGGGTTTGCAGCCTCTCTTCACAGAATAGAGGGGCACCTAAAAAACAAGGGAGGAGCCAAGATGCTCCAACAACTGAAAACATAAGACAAGTCGTGAACTGTGTCGGTTCACCAGAGGATATTTAACTGAAGTTCTCAGAAGTTTCTGCAGACAAGCTAACGTGTGTGCGAGGCGGTCACAAGCTTTTCAGCTGAAAAGACAGTGATCGATCTCCAATCAAACCATTAACATATCAACAAACAAACAAAACATGAACAAACAAAACATACGTGCAGGTTCCATCAGAAAGGATATCGCTTCCCTCAAGCGGTTCCTCTTTTACATCATCTGGACACCTCACTTCTCCTCTTTCTCTGTGAACAGGGTCACAAAGGGGTTGCCGTGTCGGGAGTCAGACATCACGTCTGCCTCTTCTCCCGGATCCCATACTCTTGTATGGATCAGGCATGCAATCTGTGCATTATGTGACCGGGGGTCACTCTCGCCATTGCGGACAAGTCTCCATGAATTGTCCCTGTGCCAAAATATGGTGTCTAAGTTTGAAGGGGCATAGTCGGTATCGTCGGGGTCGGGTGGTGGGTCTGGGTGTGGGTCTGGATATTTAACGTAGGTGACCTCCATGGGGTCACTGGAGTCGGGGTCGTAGTGGGGGCTGTAGGGTTGAGTGCTGTGGCTGTCCTCATTGTCAGAGTCAGTGTCGCTGTCTCTGCTGCGGCAGCTTGTGGGCATTTCGGGGCGTGGTCTGGAGTCAGTGGGTGGAGTCCTGGGCGAGTCCGATGAGGAACTGGTCTGTGAGGGGGATGGTGGAAATGTGTCTCTTGTGGGCGGAGCGAGATGTTCTGCTGCGTCCAGTAAGACATGGTGTGTGTGGTTAGACTGTGTTCCATATGCCTTCAGTTGGTTGATATGAAACCACGCAGTCTTACCGTTGGGGTATTTTATTCTGTAAACGGAGGGGCTAATTTTGTCCGAAATTGAATACGGGCCGGAAAATTTAGGGGCCAAGAAGCTGCTGGGGTTATAAACAGATAACATAACCTGTTGCCCAACCTGAAATTCCGTGGGGTGTACATTCTTATTAAAACAAGCCGTGCTCTGTTTTCGCCGCTTGCCTAGGGTTACTGCGGCTGCTTACTGTGCAGACCTCACAGTTTCCACTAGTTCTTTGACTGCCTTCTCATGTGTGAGGGCCGTCACTTCGGGGCTAGTCATGTCCAGTCCTAAAAGGAATTCTGTACCTTTCATAGGGCGTTCGGTCATGAGTGTGTGTGGGGTGAAACCTGTGGATGATGAAACCGTGTTGCGGATGAACATTAGTGCAAATGGGAGCACTGAATCCCATGTTGAATTGTTCTCCTGAACCATTTTTCTAAGGGTCGATTTTAGGGTCTGATTCATGCGTTCGACTATCCCGCTTGACTGGGGGCGATACGCAATGTGGAAATTTTGTTTAATGCCAAATATTGTCAGGACGTTCTTCATGACCCGTCCTGTAAAGTGAGATCCCTGATCTGAATCTATACTTCTGGGGAGACCCCATCGCATGAGGATGTGGTGGGTCAGGATCTTTGCAGCTGTCTTAGCTGTATTGGTTCGTGAGGGGAATGCCTCTACCCATTTGGTAAAGGTATCAATTACCACCAGAACGTATTTATAGCCATTCCTACAAGGGGGCAATGGTCCTATAAAATCGATCTGGAGGTTAGTCCAGGGGCCATTAACTGGGCTGGTATGTCTAAGTTGTGCCTTCTTCGAGTACCTCTCCGGGTTATTTTGTGCACAAATTAGGCAATTCTCGATGTAGTGGGTTACATCGTTTCATAAATTTGGCCACTAACAGAGTTGTCTGAGGTGTCTTGTGGTCGGGTCGATCCCTTGGTGTCCATGACTGTCATGGAATAAGGCAATCATTTGATTCCTATCCTGTTCCGGAACCACATAAAGTTTGTCCTTAATGATCACACCCTCATGTGTGGTCAAAGCGTGTCTGAACCTATCATATTGTGCCACAAAATTGCCTTTAAAAATCTCCCTGAGATCTCTGTCCTGTTTCTGTGCCTCAACTAAATCTTTAATATCCGTCTGTGAGAATCGAACTGCCCTCACAGGGGCGCTAGCTTGTGCGCTAGCTGGGTGTGTCCAAAAGTGACCTCGCCTGGAACCTGCTTTTGCCAATGCGTCGGCTTTTACATTTCCAGGGGGGATGACCTATGGTGACTCCTAACTTTAATAATGCCAAAAGTCCTATCCTTTGCTTTGTCTAAGATATGGCGGAGTAATGGGGCTGATGGAAGGGGCTTCCCGTCTGCGGAGACAAAACCTCGTGTCCTCCACAGGGGTAGCAAATCGGTTAAGCTGTTGCAGACATATAGACTGTCCGAATATATGTCTGCCGGGCTGGGAAAAGAATTGGGGTGGTCCACTATATGTGCGATGGCTGTGAGCTCTGCTGCCTGCGCGCCTAAGTGACCTGGCAATTTTAAAGCAATTTCTTCTAATGCGCGACCCTGCGCATCCTCCACATAGATCCCGCATCCAGTGATGCGTTCTCCATCTAAAACCATGGATGAACCGTCCACATATATTTTCAGTGGGGCACACGTGTCTGTGTGCTAGGGGCTCTGGGGGGCGTCTTTGCTATGAAGGGTCCTGTGTAGTGTAGGGGTGCTACAATCTCACATTCATGGGGCTGTCCTGGATACTGGAGGTTGTCGGCTAAAAATGTGTGTGTCCTGGTCCGTTTAACTGTTATGTCCCGTCCTTGTAACAGTAACGTCCATCTAGCTGCTCTAATCTGGCTAACTGAACCGTCCTTCAGTCGACCGTCTAGGAGTAACTGTGTGGGGGTGTGCTCGGTCAAAATGGTGATGGGACTGAGTCCGGTAATGTACAAGAAGTACTGAACTGCCCAAAAAACTGCGAGGAGGTGCCTCTTGCAGGCTGAAAATCCTTGCTATACGGGGTCTAAAAGTCTGGAGGCATAAGCCACGGGTCGTAGCTGCTCGTGCCGTTCCTGAAGTAGTCCGGCCGAGAGGGTTAGATCTGTGCTCGCTACCTCTATTGCATAGGGGGAGAGTTGGTCTGGGACTTGTAGCGCGGGTGCTGCGCTAAGGGCTTTCTTTAATTCTTCCACAGCCTCAGTATGCTGCGGAAGCCATTCCCATGGGGTTCCTTTCTTAAGGAGGTCTGAGAGTGGGGCGGCTTTTGTCGCGAAGCCATCGATATGGTTCCGACAGTACCCAACCAGTCCTAAGAACGACCGGAGGGCTGAAACATTCTGGGGAAGGGGCAATTTGACAATCGAATCAATTCTTTTGAACTCGATCTCACGTTTGCCGTGCGTGATGACTGTACCCAAATACATCACTTTGTTCTCTAATATTTGGGCCTTTCTGGGGTTAACTTTACATCCGATTGAGGTTAAAAGTTCCAGGAGCTCGGCCAGAAGCGTAATGTGCTCTGCCTTGGTGTCTGTCTGCAGTAGTAGGTCGTCCACATACTGTACCAGACATTCGGGTCGGGAAAACTTTACTAGTCCATTTGCCAGCTGTCGGTGGAAAATGGAGGGAGAATTGTGGAATCCTTGTGGGAGGCATGTCCACGTATACTGCTGTCCTTTGAAAGTGAAGGCAAATTTGTACTGGCACGCCTTTGCCAATGGGATTGACCAGAAGCCATTGCTAATGTACAAAACCGTGAAGAATTTTGAATGGAGTCCCTGTTTGAGCATGGTCTCAGGACTCGTTGCTACCGTGGGGGCTACTGCTGGGGTTACTTTGTTGAGCTCCCGATAATCGATGGTCAGACGCCATGATCCGTCGGGCTTTCTCACTGGCCAAATAGGTGCATTATTGGTTGAGGCTACTGTCCTAAGTACACCTTGCTCCAATAAGCTATCTCTTACTTTTCCAATTTCTCCCTCTGCTTCTAGGGGAAATCGGTACTGTTTCTGTGGTTGGGGGTCATGTCCGGTAACTTGAACTTGTCCAGTCATTCTTCCGCAGTCGTGCCGGTGACTGGCAAATGCTGTCCTATGTCTATTTAAAACTGCTCTAATTTGTCTGTCCGTACTAAGCGTGGTCAGGTCGAAACAATAATCGCCTACTGCGCTAATCCGATTTGCAAACTCTCCGACTGTGAGAGTTGCGGGTGCTCTGTCTGATTTTGCCATTCGCCAGACACACTGGTTTACTGGATCGAACGACAGGCTATGGGCATTCATGAAATCTATACCCAGTATGTGTTCTGCTGCACAGGGTAGAATAACTAAAACAACGGGGTGGCTGGTGGAGATGTTCCCTAGCTGAATTGCTACGGGGGCTGTAATGTGTCCCTGCTGTGTGTGTCCTGTAAATCCGCTGAGTGTAATGGTGGATGTGGTCGGCCACGTGTCTGCCTGTGGTGTGGTGGTGGAGTTAATGGTGGTGCGGGACCCTCCTGTGTCCCAAAGTAACTCTATGGGCTTCCCTCTAACCTTCGCTGTGACTACCGGTCTTCCGGATTGGACCCAGAGGGTGTCACAGACCCAAGTGGGGGAGCCCGAACACTGTCAGTCCGTTCCGTCCACATTGGTCTGTCCTGACTGTATCCCTATACTATGGATGGGCTTCGCTCTATTCCTGTTCAGAGTGCCTGTCTGCTGGCCTCTCTGTGATCTCTGTGGTGCATTGCATTCTTTTGCAAAATGGCCTAATTGACCACAGTTGTAGCATTCCTGCGACTTCTGTGGGGGGCTGTTCTTCCCTTCATTTACCCATGCGGGGTTTTGCTCTCACTGCCCGAATATCCGCTGCAGCCTGAGCTTCCTCTGGGGTCTTTACCTTAACTTTGCCCTGGACAGATTGTTCCCAAGCGCGGGACAATCTTTTCAGAACCCATTTCTCGTTATGGGTCATAACTATTGCAAGCACTCTGTCCTGCATCTGTGGCATGGGAGATTATGGTGCGCGTCCATTTAACCATGTTGTCACGGTTCAAATGCGTTCGGTCTAGTTCGCCAAAAACGGCAGTGAAATGGATCCACAGCCTTCCTGCAAATGCTGTGGGATGCTCTGTCCTCTTTTGTCAACATTTATTTAGTCCTTCAACTGGGTCCCCTCTGTTATATCCAATCGCATCTAAAATGGAGGTATGTATCTCTTCTAGGGTGCCTCCTCCAACGTTCTGTGTGTCGGGGAGGGCTGCTACTACGGATGGGTCTAAGTTCAGAACCGTGAGCTTAACCTGCTCTCTCTCATCCAGGCCGTACATGGTAGCCTGCTGTTTAAACTTTGAGAAAAATTGGTGGGGGTCTGCGGTGGGGAGGAACGGAGTGATTTTCTCACAAGCGTCCCTGAGTTGGGTTACAGTTAAGGGGGTGGTGTAGGTGACCTCAGGTGCGCCGTCTGTGGTTGCCTTTCTTTGGGTGGTGACTGGATTCATAGGTGCGGATGCTATCTGATCTGTGGGGGGTTGGGGCGCTTTCCTCTTTTGTTGCGCTGCTGGCGAACATGTTCCCTGAACATAGCGCTGCGCCGTCTCACTCAGTTCCTGCCAGTCTGGGGCATTCTCCTCATCTAACTGCGTTCCAAAGGTGCTTTTGAACCCATTCTGCACTGAAAGTAACGATTGCAGCTCCGCAATCTGTTTCCTGCATTTTGCGTGGTCTACTGTGCTCTGTCTTTGTTCTGTGGTGGCAGCATGGAGTGCTCTTAAAGCTGCTTTTAGGTCCGCGCATTGCCTCTGCAATGCCTCTACCTGTTTTTCTGATTCCTCACGTTTCAGGACTGCATGTTGTACATCCTGATAGGCCTTTTCATATTGGGTCTGGGAACTGCTCAGATGGGCTAGACACGACTGATGTGCCCTCTTGGCATCATCCACCTCTCTACCCTTCTCTGCCAGCTTCCCTCTTAGTTCTAAGTTTTCCTTCTCGATGTCCCTGACATCCACTTTGCTCATTCTATTTCGTTCTTCTAATTCTGCTCGGAGCATCCGAATGACCTCCTCAGTGCCTCGCAATTGTGCCAAACAGGACACGATTGCCATCGGCTTGCGTGCTTTACTAGAATTTTTCTTATGAATTTGAGAGAGGTTCTCCCACCAAGTATGTCCTATACTCCCAGGACCTGTCTCCTCATTCATACAGAACTCATTCCAAAGGGGCCATCCCTTTCCTTTCAGATACTTGCGGAGTTCCAGCTCCCACACGGGACACTGGCCTACTCGGCTACTGCTGGTCGCTGCGACCAAGAACTGCTCTGGGTTCATGAGGCGTTCCATTGCCTGCATGGCCATTTTCTCTTTCTGACTTAAATTTGGAACAGGGGATGTTGAGGTAATGTTTTAAAAGACGGGTAAGGCTTTTGCCATGTTCCGCTTTAAAAACTCCCGACAGTTCGTCGCAACAAAAAGCTCTCAGGTTAACCTTACAACCCTGTTACTCTGCATGCACAAAACACACTTCCGAATTATCGTTATTGGTTTCAACTCCTTGACCACTTGTGATATTTCCTTTTTTTTCCAATCAGATTTCTAATTCAAATTTCTGGGTTCTCGACGGAGTGGGGGTGCCACTTCTAATCGCGTCCCGGCGGAGTCGCTACTAAATGTTGCTCATTTTAAGTTAGTGTGATTAACACTCCTCCAATAGAGGACGTGTGCTTAACACTGGCTTGGCTCTGTTTCTTATCTATGCTCTGGAGTCGCCAGGTGCCGTAAGAGATACCGTCACAAGTTATCAAGGTCAAGTTCAAAGCAATAAATCTATACTCCGATTAGTAAGTCCAAAACAATTAGTGTTTATTATAACAATTATAATAAATACTCATGCACACGCTAAAAGACTAACTTACTTCTACCATTAAACGACTAATACTTATCTAAGAAGGAACAGGCAAGGTCAGGGAACAAGGCCTTCGTTCTGTTCTGGTCTGCACTTCTTGTAATTACTGCTCGACACAGGTATAAGTAAGGCCTGGGTCAAGGTAGCGATCGTCGTTTTGGCACTTACTGATCGATGGCTGCTACTTGATGGCTGGTGTAAGACAAGGGTCTGGAGGCTGAAGACAAACAGGAGACAGCAGACCGGAGACAGCAGGCCGAAGACAGCAGCAGACCGGACCAAGTGCGGGACCTTCTTTTTATAGGTCCCCAGAGGTCCTTGCCCCTTGGGACGGGCTCCTTCACCTGCTGGGGATCGATTGGGTCTTGTCCCAATCGATATGATTTGAACCCCCCTATCCTAGGGCCGTTCCTTGATGGCTGGGGCGGTTCTTAGGGCTTATTGTTCTGGTTTCGTTGGCGCCATCCTGTCTGCCTAGCTATTGAAAAACATCGATTGATACTTAAATGTATCTATTGTATCTGGGACTGGCCGGTATCACCTCATTACTATGCAGATCGTTTTCCTATTTGCAGCTTTGCCTGAACTTCTGCAGCTGTCTGGAAACCGGTTTTTGTAAGTGTCTGAATGCTAAATGCTTCTGCAAGCTGTGTGTTCTTTACTATGTCCATTTTTCCCTGCACTCTTTGCAGTTCTCCATTTTGTATACTGGTGTCCATCTTAGATGGATACAGGTAGATGGGTTACCGTCAGGGGAGGGAGAGGGAATCGGCAGGCAGTGCAGGGATCCCCTGTGGTCGTTCCCCTCAATAACAAGTATACCGTTTTGGAGTCTGGATCATGTTAACATTGAAAAGGAGGAGGTATTGGGCCTTTTAAAAGATCTTAAGGTTGATAAGCCTCCTGGGCCGGATGGGATTTACCACAGAATCCTGAGGGAAGCAAGGGAGGAAATTGCTGGGGCCTTGACTGACATCCTCATTGGCTACAGGTGAGATCCCAGAAGACTGAAGAAGAGGTAATGTGGCACCGCAGTTTAAGAAAGGTAGCAGCAATAATCCTGGAAACTATAGGCCGGTGAGCCTCACGTTAGTAGCAGGTAAATTATTGGAGAGAATTCCCAGGGGCAAGATTTATACCCATTTGGAAACAAATGGACTCATTAGCGATAGTGGCATGATTTTATGAAGGGGAGGTTGTGCCTAAATAACTTGATCGAGTTTTTTCAGGAGGTGACAAAGATGATTGATGAGGGGAGGGCGGTGGATTGTGTTTACGTGGACTTCAGTAAATCCTTTGAAAAGGTGCCTAATGGCAGACTGGTACAAAAGGTGAAGTCACAAGGGGTCAGAGGTGAGGTGCTGAGGCCTCTGTTACATAAGCAATTTGGCGGAAAATGTAGCTGATCTGATTAGTAAGTTCGCAGATGACACCAAGGTTGGTGGAATGGCAGATAAGAGTTGAGGATTGTCAGAGGATGCAGCAGGACATAGATGGGTTGGAGCCTTGGGCAGAGAAATTGTAAGTGGAGTTTAATCTGGACAAATGTGAGGTCATGCATTTTGGTACATCTAACAGAGGGGAAATACACCATAAATGGCACAACACTTAGGAATATAGAAAGACAGAGAGATCTGTGTGTGCAGGTCCACAGATCTTTGAAGGTCGCAACATAAGTGGACAAGGTCGTCAAGAAAGCATATGGAATGCTTGCATTCATTGGACAGTGCACCGAGTGTAAAAACTGCCAATTATGCTACAGTTGTATAGAACCTTGGTAAGGACGTACTTGGAATATTGCACACAATTCTGGTTGCCACACTACCAGAAGGAGGTTAAAGCTTTGGAGAGGGTGCAGAGGAGGTTTACCAGGGTGTTGCCTGGTCTGGAGGGTGTTTGCTATGTGGAGTGGCTGAATAGACTTGGACTGTTTTCATTAGAAAGTGGGAAGTCGAATGGTGACCTGATAGAGGTCTACAAGATTATGAGGGGCATGGATAGGGTGGACGGACAGGCACTCTTTCCCAGGGTAGGGGGATCAGTCACCAGGGGGCATAGGTTGAAGGTCCATGGGGCAAAGTTTAGAGGAGATGTGCGAGGCAGGTTTTTTGCAAAGAGGGTGGTGAGTGCCTGGGAACGCATTGCCAGGGGAGGTTGTATAAGTGATACATGAACTGCGTTCAAAAGGCATCTTGACAAACACATGGCTATGGTGGGTAAAATGGGATACAACACAAGGAAGTGCTGAGGGTTTTGTCAAAGGTTGATATTATGGAGACTTCCGGTGGCGGCGATGTACGAGTGAGCCGCACATTCGGCACTCCGACGGGGCTTAACAGCTGATTCCCCGCGATAGCGGGACCACGGGGGCGGCAAAAAGGCTGCCGGGAAAGAAGAGGAGAGCGGGCTGCAGCAGATGGAAGCGTGGGAGGCCAGCAGGTAGAGGAAGAAAGAGAGAGAGAGAGACGGAGGCAAGGAGGAAGCTGACCTGAAGGGTAAGATGGCGGACCCACGGACCTTCCTTCCTCCAGGACAAAGAAAAAAAGTTTGGAGTTGCTGAGGAGGGACAGCTTGGACCCACTTCAGATGCCCAGGAGGTAAAATTTAAGGAGCTGGGCGAAGGAAGGCGGCAGCGAAGGTGCTGAGGAGCGGGCTGCGGCACATGGAACAGCGGGATTCCAGAAGGCAGAAGAAGAAGGAGAAAAAGGGACAGAGACAAGGACCTGAAGAAAATTACCTGGGATCTAAGATGGCGGACACACGGACCCTGGACTCAGCAATCCAGCAGGCGCTGGATAACATGCTCCAGGTAATGAAATCCAGTTTTGAAGCGCTGAAGCGGGACAGCTTGGACCCACTCCAGAAGGCAGTGGATCAGCTGAACCAGAGGCTGGACGCCCAGGATGTTAAAGTTAAGGAGCTGGGAGAGGCGGTGGAGGAGCAGACGGATGCGCAAACGGTTGCAGCGCTAGAAGTTGACGGCCTGAAAGAGCGGCAGAGAAGACTGCTGGACAGAGTGGAGGAGCTGGTGAATAGAGTCCGCAGGAACAATCTGAGGATGGTCGGCCTCCCGGAGGGGGCTGAGGGAGCTGATGCTGCAGCGTTTGTAGCAGACCTGCTGAAGCAGCTGATGGGGGCCGAAGCCTTTCCGCGACCGCTGGAGCTGGAGGGGGCACACAGAGTGCAGGCAAGGCAGGGGCGGCCGGGCGGACCCCCCCCGCCCGATGGTGATTAGGTTCCACAGGTTCGTGGACAAGGAGCGGGTGCTGCAGTGGGCAAAGAGCGCCAGGAGCAGCACGTGGAACAACAGTGTTCTCCGCATTTATCAGGACCTAAGCCAGGAGGTGGCTCGGCGGCGAGCAGCCTTTAAGAATATCAAGGAGGTGCTGTTCAAGAAACACGTGAAGTTTGGTCTGCTGTTCCCAGCTCGGCTATGGGTCACGCACCAGGGTCAACACCACTACTTCTCCGAGCCCGAAGAAGCGATGGATTTTGTGAGGGACCTGGGGCTGGTCCCGAAAGGAGGCCCCAAGGACGCGAGTTAGGGCCCGAGGATTTCTGTGGGAAGGAACGCCGAATGTGCCTGGACTGCTGCTCAATGGTTTGCTGGGCCAAAGGGGCCAAGCGGAACATTTGAGACTCTTTCCTTTGTTCATGGACATTTATGTGCTTTTTCTCTTTTTTCTGTGTTTTTTTTCCTGTTTGGGCTGGTTTGTGCTTTTTGTGCAGCTCGCGGAAGACACTGGAGCCGGCTTGCCCCAGTGGGTGGGGAGGAGGACGGGGAAACAATGGGAATGAGACAGGAAGGCGCCGGAGTGTTGAGTCACCGGGCTAGCAGATTGGCTAGACAAGGAAGTCAGATGGGGGGGGGGAAGTTACAGCCAGTAGATGGCAGGGGTGGGGGTATCGGGGGATGGGGTTAGGGGAGGGGGGGGGTTGTTCTGCTGACGGGAGAGGGACTTGAAATAGGCACTGGAAAGGAGGTCGAGGGTGGAGGCAGCCAAAGGGCGGGCCAGGAATGGCGCGACGCACGGGTCAGGGGCCGGCCCGAGAAAGGCTATGGCTGACCGGCGGGGTGGGGGGTGGGGGGTGGGTGTGCCCCCCGACCAGGCTGATCACCTGGAACGTCAAGGGACTGAATGGGCCGGTTAAGAGGGTGCGGGTGTTCGCGCACTTGCGGGCCCTGAGGGCGGACGTAATTATGTTGCAGGAGACACATCTGAAAGTGTCAGACCAGACCAGGCTAAGGAAGGGCTGGATTAGCCAGGTGTTCCACTCGGACTTGGACTCGAAGTCTAGTGGGGTGGCAATCATGATCAACAAGCGCGTGCAATTTGAGGCAGAGGGCATATCCGCAGACAGGGGGGCAGATACCTGATGGTACGGGGCAGACTGGAGGGGAGAAGGGTGGTGCTGGTGAATATATATGCCCCGAACTGGGATGACGTGGACTTCATTAAAAGAGTGCTGGGGAAGATCCCGGACTTGGATTCTCGCAGGCTAATAATGGGAGGGGACTTTAACATGGCCCTTGACCCGACTTTGGATCGGTCGTGTCCCAGAACGGGTAGACTCTCAGCAATGGCAAGGGAGCTGAAAGGGTTTATGGAGCAAATGGGGGCAGTGGACCCCTGGAGAGAGGGACAGCCAACAGGAAGGGGCTACTCGTTTTACTCGCACGTCCATAAAGTATATTCCAGGATAGATTTCTTTGTACTAAGCAGGGACTGTATGGGGGAGATAAAGAACACGGAATACTCAGCAATTACCATTTCAGACCATGCCCCGCATTGGGTGGACCTGCAGTTTGGGGGGAGCGAGCTATCAACGCCCGCAATGGAGGCTAGATGTGGGACTGCTGTCGGAGGAGGGGATCTGCGAGAGGCTTCGGAAATGTATAAAAAATTACCTGCAGGTGAATGACACTGGGGAGGTCTCAGCGGCGACCGTGTGGGAGGCGCTAAAGGCAGTAGTGCGGGGGGAGCTGATTTCAATTGGGGCCCACAGAGCCAAGGCAGACCGGGCAGAGATGGATAGATTGGTCAGGGAAATGGGTC
Organism: Scyliorhinus canicula; assembly: GCF_902713615.1. Taxonomy (NCBI): domain Eukaryota; kingdom Metazoa; phylum Chordata; class Chondrichthyes; order Carcharhiniformes; family Scyliorhinidae; genus Scyliorhinus; species Scyliorhinus canicula. Next base: position 60,670,493 of record NC_052161.1, on the reverse strand, counting down.
GGATAGATGAAGAGCACGCGAAGTCCCCGGGGGAGGTTTTACTCAGGGAGAGGCAGAGACTACAGGCGGAACTGGGGGCACTATCCACGAGCAGGGCCGTGGAACAGCTTAGGAAGGCGAGGGGAGTGGTGTACGAGCATGGGGAAAAGGCTAGCAGACTGTTAGCGCAGCAACTCAGGAGGAGGGAGGCGGCCAGGGAAATAGGTAGAGTGAGGGACGAGGGGGGGCGCAAAGTGGAGGATCCGGCAGAATTGAATAGGGTATTCCGGGACTTCTATCGTAAGCTGTATACTTCGGAGCCGCCGGAAGAACCGGAGGGGATGAAAAGGTTTCTGGACGGGTTAACATTCCCAACAGTTGGGGGGGGGGGGGCGAGTGGAAGAGCTGGGGGCCCCGATTAGAGTAGAGGAGGTATTGGGGGGCCTAAAGGCCATGCAGTCGGGGAAGTCCCCGGGGCCGGATGGATACCCAGTAGAGTTTTATAGGAAGTTCTCTGAGCTGGTGGGCCCGGTCTTGGCGAGGGTTTTCAATGAGGCAAGGGACAGAGGGACCCTGCTGCCGACAATGTCACAAGCCACCATATCTCTGATATTGAAGCGGGGTAAAGACCCGGAGGTGTGCGGGTCCTACAGGCCAATCTCCCTGATTAATGTAGACGCCAAGCTCCTGGCAAAGGTACTGCGGGTAGAATGGAGGACTGTGTACCGGAGGTGATTGGGGAGGATCAAACGGGGTTCGTGAAAGGTAGGCAGCTGGCGGCCAATCTGAGGAGATTGCTCAATGTGATAATGATGCCCCCGGCGGGTAGAGAGGTGGAGGTAGTGGTGGCAATGGACGCCGAGAAGGCCTTTGACCGGGTGGAGTGGCACTATCTGTGGGAGATGCTCGGACGGTTTGGGTTCGGGGAGGGATTGGTGGATTGGATCAAATTATTATATCAGGCTCCGAGGGCCAGCGTCAGGACCAACAGAGAAGTGTCGGAGTACTTTAGGTTGTACTGAGGGACCAGGCAGGGCTGCCCGCTCTCCCCGCTGCTGTTTGCGCTGGCCATAGAGCCGCTGGCGATTGCGCTGAGAGCCGCAGAGGGTTGGAAGGGGATGGTGAGGGGCGGGGTTGAACACAGGGTTTCTCTTTATGCAGACGACCTGCTCCTGTACGTGTCGGACCCAGTGGCCGGGATGGGAACTATACTGGGAATGCTGAGGGAGTTCGGCCAGTTCTCAGGATACAAATTAAATACGGTCAAGAGTGAAATGTTTGTGGTCCAGGCAAGGGGCCAGGAGAACAGATTGAGAGAGCTACCGTTTAGGCTAGTTGAGGAAAATTTCCGATATTTGGGAATCCAGGTGGCACGAGACTGGGGCAGGCTGCATAAGTTAAATTTGGCCAGGATGGTGGAGCAAATGAAGGGAGAGTTTCGAAGATGGGATGTACTCCCGCTGTCGCTGGCAGGGAGGGTGCAGACTGTAAAGATGACAATCCTCCCTCGATTTTTGTTTATTTTTCAGTGCCTCCCGATCTTTATCCCACAGTCCTTCTTCAAAAGAGTTAACGGGCTGATCATGAGCTTTGTCTGGGCGGGAAAGTCGCCGCGGGTGAAAAAGGCGATGTTGGAGAGGAACCGCAGCGAGGGAGGGCTGGCTTTGCCGAGTCTGGTCAATTATTACTGGGCGGCCAACATCGCTATGATAAGGAAGTGGATGGTGGGTACGGGGTCTATTTGGGAGCGGCTGGAGGCGGCTTCGTGCAGGGGCTCCAGTTTGGAAGCCCTGGTCACGGCTCCTCTACCGCTGCCGCCGGCCAAGTACACCACCAGCCCGGTAGTGGTGGCGACCCTGCGGATATGGGGCCAGTGGAGGAGGCATGTGGGTGAGATGGGGGCGTCTGTCTGGGCGCCAATCTGCGACAACTATCGGTTTGCCCCCGGCAGTATGGATGGGGGGTTCCGAGTATGGCGGCGAGCAGGGGCGGGAAGGGTGGGTGATATGTTCCTGGAAGGGAGCTTCGCGGGTTTGAGGAGCTTGGAGGAGAAATTTGAGTTGGTAAGGGGAAATGATTTTAGATACCTACAGTTGCGGGACTTGTTCGTAGACAGGTCCCATCTTTCCCGCGCCTCCCGCCAATGGGGATCCTCGACAGAATAGTCTCTAGGAGGGAAGAAGGGGAGGGCAGAGTCTCGGGTATATATAAGGTGCTCATGAGGGAGGAAGGGTCCCAGACAGAGGAACTGAAACTTAAATGGGAGGAGGAACTAGGCGGGGAAATGGAGGATGGGCTGTGGGCAGAGGCCCTGAGTAGGGTAAACTCGACCGCGACATGTGCTAGGCTCGGGCTGATCCAATTTAAGGTCGTTCACCGGGCCCATATGACGGTGGCTCGGATGAGCAAATTTTTCGGGATAGAGGACAAATGCGCTAGGTGCGCGGGAGGACCAGCGAACCATGTTCACATGTTTTGGGCATGCCCTGAGCTGAGGGGGTACTGGGAGGGATTTGCGGGGGTCATGTCCCAGGTGCTAAAAACAAGGGTGGTGATGAGTCCAGGGGGTGGCAATTTTTGGGGTTTCAGAAGAGACGGGCGTCCAGTGGGAGAAAGAGGCCGATGTGTTGGCCTTTGCTTCCCTGATAGCCCGGCGATGAATATTATTGGCGTGGAGGGACTCAAAGCCCCCGAAGACTGAGTGGTGGCTTGCGGACATGTCGAGTTTCCTGGGGATGGAAAAAATTAAGTTCGCCTTGAGGGGATCTGTGCAGGGGTTCACCCGGAGGTGGCAACCATTTATTGACTTCTTTGCGGGAGAGTGAGCGTCAGCAGGGGGGTGGGGGGAGGGGGGGGGGGGGGGGTAGAGTAGAGTAGGAGGGAAAATATGGCGGGTAGTACCGGTGGGAGGGGAGCAGGCTTGTGCAATATGTTACGATGGAAGTATTGAAAGTACGTGGATGTTTGCACATTTTTGCCTTTTTTGCTTCCTTTCTGATGATGTCTGTAACTGTTTATAAAGCCAAAAACTACCTCAATAAAATTGTTTATTAAAAAAAAAGGTTGATATTATGACCGGTACAGGCTTGGAGGGCTGAAGGGCCTGTTCCTGTGCTGTATTGTCCTTTGTTCTTTTTGTTTTTTGTTCTTTGCTTGCCATTTCCACTCACCGTCCTGCTCTCATGTCTACATCTCTGTCCTTGACCTGCTGCAATGTCCCAATGAAACCCAACGCAAACTGGAGGAACAGCACCTCAGCTTCCGATTCGGCATGTTACAGCCTTCCGGACTGAACATTGAGTTCAACAACTTCAGACTGTGAACTCTCTCCCTCTGCCACCTTTACCCCATTTTTATTTCTCTCAATTCATTCTCATTTCTTCCACCCATCTGTGTTTCTCTCACCATTGTCCTCCCTCCTCCCATCCCAAACCACTTGGGCCATCTGTTCCCTGTTCCTCCTTGTCCTTTAGTACACTGCTTACCTTTGTACTGTCTTTAAAACATTCTGATATGTCAATCACTATCTGCATCCTTCTTATAATATATGTAAAAATATATTATATAATAATAACCTTTGTTGTCACAAGTCGGCTTACATTAACACTGCAATGAAGTTACTGTGAAAAGCCCGTAGTCGCCACATTCCAGCGTCTGTTTGGGTACACAGAGGGAGAATTCAGAATGTCCAAATTACCTAACAGCACGTCTTTCGGGACTTATGAAAGGAAACCGGAGCACCCGGAGGAAACACACGCAGACACAGGGAGAACATGCCAACCCCGCACAGACAGTGACCCAAGCCGAGAATTGATCTGGGACCCTGGAGCTGTGAAGCAACAGTGCTACACACTGTGCTACCGCCTTGACCACCCCTATTTATGTTCCGTTTGTCTTTCTGCCCACGGCATCTTTGTCAATCTCCACCTATCACTGGCCCTCTATTCAGTCCCACTGCTCCACACCCCCATCCCACCCCACAACAGTATAAATCTGATTCTATTCCAGTTCTCTCTCGCGCTTTGACAAAGAGTCATCCAGACTCAAAACATACGTTCCCTGCTCTATCCACAGGTACTGTCAGACCTGCTGAGATTGTCCAGTATTTTCTGTTTTTGTTTCAGATTCCAGCTTTTTCAGTAATTTGCTTTTAACATTCCAGCCTTGTTCAGACATAGGCATAGAACATACAGTGCAGAAGGAGGCCATTCGGCCCATCAAGTCTACACTGACCCACTTAAGCCCTCACTTCCACCCTATCCCCCTAACCCAATAACCTCTCCTAAACGTTTTTGGACACTTAGGATAATTTAGCATGACCGGGGAAGGAGGGGGGGGGGGCCTCCGCGAGGGCTGGGGGGACTGGTGGGGGTGGCCAAGGGGTGTCCAGGGGGTGGCCTGTGGGGCTGTATTTGGCAAGTCGGGTCCATGCATGGCAGGCACCACGTTGTACGACGCGACTGCTGCAGGTCGTCGCCTTGCGCATGCGCAGCCACGGACTCGGCCATTCTCCGGCCGTTTTTGCCGCGGGAACTGGACGGTTTACCCGCTGCCACTTCTGGCCCCTCACAGGTCCTGGAATCAGTGAGAGTCCGGCGCTGATGTTGGCTTTGTTGGAGCTATACAACAAGTGAAAAATGGGCACCAGCCATCATCCGAGCAAAGACAGGTCCGATATGTTACATCATACTGACAGATGATGAAAGAGTTTGACGTCATCAAGTTGACCAATTATTATGTTCACTAAGTGAATGGACTGAACCTTCACCAGTTGTATTCACCTCGGAAGGTATGGACAGTGATGTGACAGAATTGAGATCTACTACAGGGGAAAGTACAGCATCTGTCCCTGCAGAATCTTCAGTACTAACAGAGACAGATACCGATTTAGTTACACAAAAAGTACCACCAATAAGTAAAGCGGAAGGCACTTCGGTGATTTTGAAAAGCCAGGGGCGGGATTTTCCTCTATCCGGCAGGGTGGGCCATACCGGCGCCGAGGAGTGGCGTGAACCACACTGGCGTTAGGGCGCCTGGAAGGTGTGGAATCCTCAGCACCTTCAGGGTCTAGGCCGGCGCCGGCGGGGTTGACATCATGCCAGCCAGTGCGGAAGAGCTTGGCGCTGCGCCAACTGGTGCCGAAGGGCCTTCGCCTGCCGGCGCGAGTTGACGCATGCGCGGGAGCACCAGCGTGTACTGGCGTCATCCCAGCGCAAGCGCAGGGGGGGTTCTTCTCCGTGCCGGCTATGGCGGACCGTTACACCAGCCGGCGAGATGGGAAAGAGTGCCCCCATGGCACAGACCCGCCGCAGATCGGTCGGCCCCGATCACGGGCCAGGCCACCGTGAGGCCCCCTGAGGGCTAGGTTCCCCCGTGCATCACCAAGGACTCCGGAGGCCGCCTGCAGAACCAGGTCAGGCCAGCAAGGACCTGGTCTAATTTACACCGGCTGGACCGGCCGAAATCGGCCGCTCGGCCCATCGGGGGCGGCAAATTGCCGGCGGGCCGCTGCCAACAGCCCCCGACAGAGCGGGGCGCAATTTCCGCCCCCGCCAATAAAAGGGCACCGGAGAATCCGGCAACCAGTGTCGGGGCAGGATTCACGCCGCCCCCCGACCCAGCGGAGTGTCGGAGAATCCCGCCCCAGATTCCAGAAATCAAATATTGCCGAAAAGAGACTGGCATCCTCCAAAGAGACTGTCTTATTAATGTATATACGTATGGGTAACATATTGGTGCAGGTTAAATTTAGTTGGGTCTGTTGTTGAAGTGTGTAAAAGAAAAGTTGTTTGCACTAAAGGAGTAAAGAGGGAGGGGTTAAGTATTCAAATAATACTGCCTGCTTGTGGAACATCAAGTGATCAGTCGTGATGTCAGCAGTGTGTTTGTGTAGGTGATTGGAGTTATCCATCTTACACTGCAGAAGCAACTCCTCTGAGTAAACCCGGCAGCGCATATTACAAACTTAGAGCGTGGCGGCACCTCTACATCTTTTCCTATTTGCGGCTAACAACAAAAATATAACAGGAATAAATTTTCACCTAATTTTATATTCATTTATTTTTCCTGACTCTATTATGTCTTCCTCCAACCCGCAGTCTCCCTTTGTAGGTTGTGTACAAGTTAATCCGTGTTGCCAAGATGAAATGAGAAAGAGTTATCAATCTGTCAATCCTTTCCGAGTCCCGGCCGGGTGAGGTTTCCCGTGTTGAGTCAAATTAAGCCGCAGGCTCCACTCCTGGTGGTGCCCTTCCGTCAATTCCTTTAAGTTTCATCAAATGGTGACAGAGCGTAAACATTACCGACTGTCAGGAATGATCCAGCAGATTTTATCCCCACCCTGTTCTGTACGAACCAAACTGTCAGCATTCACACTGATCAACCACACAAATCAAATCTTAGCCATGCTTTCATTTTATTGGCTATTTCAACATTCCACTTCTGATTGTACAATTGAAATCTCTGTTTGGGAAATCAATACCTGCTGCCATTGTGTTTATTCTTTTTAGCCAATTTTAACCTATTTTTATATCCTTTACTCTTCCCTCCCTCTCCACCTTTCCACACACAACAGCAACTCTTGGGAGAACAGAATAATATTATTTGTTTTGTTCACCAGTGGGGTCAATGTTCCTGAATGAAGCACAGAGAATTAGAATAATTACAATGAGATTATTTGAAAATTGTACACACATGTGTAATGTGCTCCATTAGAAAATCCTGAGCAGAAAATAAGTGAAGTGAATACCAGAAGCTGTCTAAGGATTAGAGAGTGTTAATTCATCTTTCGGCTCAGCATTAGTTGGGAAAGTCATTGTTGACCGAGATGGAAAGGCGTAATTCACAAAGAGCACTTAGATACTCTTCATTGTCAGGGTCCAACTCCAAGGCTTTTTCAAAGCTTTCAACAGCCTCGCGCTTCTTCCCATCCAGTTGGTGCATTAAGCCAAGAACACCATGGGCCTTGCTGTCTCTTGGATTCCTGCGAATTTATCTTTCTGATATTGACTTCAAGTTCTCACAGCACCTTTTTCCTTCCGTTGAGTTAGAATCGACTTTCATTCCTTCCAGAAAATGGATGATGGCGTTTGATTCCGATTTCTTCTCACGCAGTTCAAACAATCCAACATCTAAACATATTTCCTGCTTATTTCTTGGAGGTATATCTTTCGATTTCAGTAGGTTATTGTAGATCTCCTCGACATTTTCATATTCTTCATTTAATGAACAGATTCTGGCATAATCCAGCTGTGCCCTAATAAATGTTAATGGGCGAGTTTCAAAAGCCTTTTTAAAATGATCCTTACACAGTTCAATCAGTTCAGCTCTCTGTTGAAAAGCAGGGTCACCAGGTCTTTTGCGACATGGCTTTTTGATCAGTGACAATACTTGCTTTCTGTAACACAGACCTATTTGATGGTGTAAGATCGTAGAGTGTGGGGTCATTTCCAATCCTTTCTTCAACAGCTCCACCGCTTTTTCCATATCTCCTTTTAATCTGTAAAATTTTGCTCCATAGCGAAGCACATGTGGGAAATCAGGGGACTTCTACAACGCTTTTTCAACTAATTCCAGTGCTTCCTCAATTTGATTGAATTCCTGTAGTTTTAGAGCTAACAGCACCATGGCTTCACCGTGATCTGGATCAAGCTCCAGCACACGTCTAAACTGCTTCATTGATTGAGTGGATTCACATTTCTCTGGGGTTCCAGAAAATGTTTCCAGACGAGACAGAACAATCGCATAGCCATCATTCCATTCAACATTATCAGGATCTTCCTCCAAAGCCTTTTGGAAACATTCCTTTGCTTCTTCATAATATTGAGCAGCAGATTTCAACAGTGACCAACCCTTCTCCCCGTATACTGCAGGTATCATTGCTGTGTACCGAGAGGCATCAGGAAATTGTTTGCAGATCGTCTCCAGTTTGTCGAGGTAGGACTGAGCCTCTGTCAGTTGTCCCATGTGATAATATATCCAGGCATAGTTTCCAAAGGTGATGATGATTCTTTTATTAAATTTATCTTCATGATTCTCCCTCAGAAAATTTTCAGCTTCCTTTAAGTTTTGAATAGCCGCCTCATAGTTTCCTTGCAGACAGTTTACAAAAGTGAGTTGGTTGTAATACCTGGGTTGATATTTCTCATTCGTCTGAATTGAATCTTCTAATCTTTGCTTCATGTCATCCAAGTCAATATTTTCTTTCTGTGGCCCCCATGTGAAGTGACATTGAAGTTGTTCAAGCTTCACTTTCAACAAATCCTTCTCTTGGTCACTGCAAGAGAAAGACAAACCCATCAAAATCCATCTCGGACTAACTGAACCATTTTCCAGCCCCTCCATCCATTTTATTATCCAAGACCTTTTCCTGACTCTGGGACTCAATGACCCTGAAACCTCTGGTCACACAATTATTATCTCAGAAAAACCTCCCAGCAAAATAAAGGGATTTACTTCATAACCTTGTCTGTTTTTATACTTGTCTTTTTTCTGCTGATTGATGTATTATCTGGTGAACGTTGAACCTCTCACAAAATGTACAGTAAATCTTAACCGCCTCAATGCCCAATTGGATGAAGAGGAGCTGTAGCTGAAGTACTCAATCTCCTATTGGTTTTGCCCAGTACATCACCTTCTCATTCTGCTCTGTAGGCCCCTCCTCACCGAGACTGCCTGCAGTCCCATCATTGGCTCCACTCAAACTTGACACTGCTGAGCCTACAGAGCTGCTGGCCTGCTGATGGACTGGCTGCTCTGTCAGGTGGGACCCTGCTCCCGAGTTAAGTGTGAATTCTCACCTTAAGACAATTAATGATGCTCCTGATCCAAAATTTACACAGAGAAGCCAGGAATATATGGACTGGACTCCTGACCTTTAAGCTAGGTTTTGGGGGCAGTGACGGACTTCCATTGACTCCGGTCGAAGAAGGTCACAAATGTAAAAATGTCATCCCGGTGTTCCAGTCCCTTCAAGATCGAGTCCCTTTCTATCACCTTGAGTCCTATAGTCTTCTGAGAACTCTGCATTCATCTCACTCTAAACTTGTCCATGTGCTATTTCACCAGACTGCTGACTTCAGCCAGAGAAACTCCATACTCCTGACTACCCTTCTTAAAGTTTACCCCCACATATAAACTAGCAAAGATTTTTTGTCAATCCTCTAAGTATTGTAGTGATATTCTGGTATCAATGTACATGATGAATGTATGTGAATGTAGTACAGTCGTTTCA